>NC_137831.1:31085133-31112633 GCF_963921795.1 Nannobrachium achirus | reverse complement strand
TTTTTTTTTCAAAACTTCAAAAACATTTTTTTTTCAAAAAACTTTTTTTTTTCAAAAACTTTTTTTTTCAAAAACTTTTTTTTTCAAAAACTTTTTTTTCAAAAAACTTATTTTTTTTCTGGAAAAACCCCACTAGATGCGCCCCTGAGCAAACAGAGGCCGTTTTGGTATTGCAGCTGGAGAGCCTCATTATAGTAGAGCTAGAACAAATAAAAAGAATGGTCAGAGTGTTTTTTGAGGGTTAAAACCTGTCTAAGACTCAATTTTGAGCATATATTTATACAAAAAATATAGTTTTAAAAGCATGGTGTAGGCCCTTTAAGTTTGCCAATTCTTCCAGGAACCACATATAAAGTTGTATCTCTTCATATGCATTACAAAAGACTGTAGGAGTGCCAGTTAGTTTGCAGACCATATGCTCAAGTAAGCATGACGTAAGCATGAGTAGCACAGCTTGGGTAACTACTGTAAGTTGTGCGTACTGGGAGCTGATGGTAGGTATTCCTCTACACTGCAGCAATCCGTCTAGCTCTAGCACCTTGAAAAGGGGATAAGACACCCTGGTTCTCGGTCGATACAGACAATAAGCCCATTTTTTACCTACCCTGTGTTTCCAGGTGCTGGTGTTGCGCGGCGTGTCGGAGGTGGTTCTTAGCGCCACCCTGAGCCAGGAGGTGGCGGATCACGTCCTCGCCGTGAGCTCACAGATGCTGGCCAGCAACGTCTACTCTTTGTGGGAGCTGAGACTGCTCCGGTGGCTCAACGTGCACTACCAGGGCATGAGGAGCACCGTCTGGGGCAACGGTTAGGCAGTGTGTGTGTGAGAGGAATAAGCAGCCAGGTCTGGGGAAAACAAGTCCCAAAAGAGGCAACTGTTATTTATGCCACATGAGCACTTTAAACCTGTGTGTACTGTGTACATTGTGGCTTTTTGAATCTAGCCGACAGACGCATTTTCGTATGCCGTTCTTTGTTTGTTGTCTTGATGTTACCTTTTCCTCCATGTCCCCACATCTTAGCAAAATGACCTGATGTTAAGGCGTCTTTATATTGTTTTTATTCTTCTTTTTTAAACTGGGATCACTGTCTGAATTTCCTCTGCGACTTAACCCATTTAGGACTGAGGCCGATTCTAATAACGCCTTCTAAATTTTCTGAAAGAATTATATTGCTATACAATAGGAAACACAAAAGGGGTTCCCGTCCTGAAAGATATAGTTACAAAATGGGGTTCCCACCCCAAAATGGGTTATTATAATAACATTTTACCATCATCATATTTTCCAGGTGAGGTTCCATCGGCCCGCTGGGTAGTGAACTTTGACCTGGACCTTGCAGACGGACTGGTGCTAGCCGCCTTGCTAGCTGCTTACTGTCCTTACCTGGTCAGTGTGTGTGTGTGTGTGTGTGTGTGTGTGTGTGTGTGTGTGTGAGAGTGTGAGTGTGAGTGTGAGTGTGAGTGTGAGTGTGAGAGTGTGTGTGTGTGTGTGTGTGTGTGTGTGTGTGTGTGTGTGTGTGTGTGTGTGTGTGTGTGTGTGTGTGTGTGCGCGCACGCGCAAAGCAACACTAGCAAACACACCATGAGAAATATTGTAAATAGAAATATTTACAATATTTCTCATGGTGTGTTTGCTAGTGTTGCTTTTTGTTTGGTTTTACAAAACATAATTTCATATAGGGAGAGCAATTTCTCACTATTAATTCCAGGCGTGTCTAATAATGAACCTCATTGTTTCTCTGTTTTTTTTGAGTTGCGGAGAATCAACAAAAAGCCACCATACCACTAAACACCATATTGAGATTTGTATGGCACAACCTAGTCACATAGTAACCACTAGTGCAAGGGTTCCCAAACTTTTCA
Source organism: Nannobrachium achirus (assembly GCF_963921795.1). Taxonomy (NCBI): domain Eukaryota; kingdom Metazoa; phylum Chordata; class Actinopteri; order Myctophiformes; family Myctophidae; genus Nannobrachium; species Nannobrachium achirus. The sequence goes on along the minus strand of NC_137831.1, from coordinate 31,110,772 downwards.
GGCCGCAACCCGTTAAAAGAATCGGGGACCGGGGACCCCCACCCTGACAGGCACTTGGAATTGTAGGCATTTAGTTTTTTTTATTCCACAGTTAAATATTGTAAGTCATTAAATTGTAACTTTAAAAATGTGAACATAGCTTGTATGTTGGTTTGTTTACTGTTAAGTGAGAAAGAATGTTGCACATTAAGCTAATCATCTTTGGACCCCCCCCCCCCCCCCCCCCACTGCACCACTGCACTAGTCACAGATAAAGATTGATTAATAGGCCTAGGTGTTTATTACCTTAGTAGCCTAGTAGCCACAACAGTTTGTCAGCTTGGAAGACTTATGTTTAGTGTAGACTCTAAATGAATGTTAAGACCAAAATACCGTGACCACACAACTTGAATGTTTATTCCCTCCTCCCTTTCTGCACCCAATTAGGACAGTTGGTGTTAGCAATGGCACCAGGGGCCAAAGGAAACAACACAAGTCTCATACCTGGAACTAAAGTGCTTCTGTTTACTGTGCACTGACTTCCATGATCAGATCTCAAGTCACTTCAAGAGGATGTACACCAGAGCCTGCAGTTTGGAACAGCTGTTCCACAATAACATCATACTGGTCCATGCTTTAACCACGCTAGCTCTCAATATGGATATACAGGTAGGTTGACTGGTAGTGGCACAAAGGAGACCTTCCCATCACAACAGATGGTTATACTTTCTGGTGATGGCTCCGCTTTTAACCACTTACACCTCATTTTAAACTTCTTTGTAAGATGGTGTTGTAATGTATTGTGAGCTTGTAGATGTGGTATTTTTAATGATGCTATTTTTTGTCACTTTTAAAATATTTTGAATATTATGTGTTTTTTTTTTGTGCGTTAGAAAAGTGAGTTAGAAAAGTGGTCTGTTTTGGTTAATTATCTTCTTTTCATGTACCCTATATTCATCCATATGCATGCATGTGTGTGTGTGTGTGTGTGTGTGTGGGTGTGTGCGTGTGTCCAGCCGACAGACTTGTCAGACCCCAACCCCGTGCAGATGCTGATGCTGTGTGTCCACCTGTACGAGAGACTTCCTCAATATGTCCCGTTACGCACCATCACTCTGTCAGGAGACCTGCACGGCGCCTTCACCAAACAGGTGACACACACTGCATTTACAATTTTGTTATGATTTATAGACTCAAACTGTCCAACGTTAACATCAAGATTAGCTGTTATCTTCTTATAGTATCTTCATTATTAAAACTAATTGACTGCCAAAGACATTTCTCATCAATTTGTCCTAGGTTCACACTTCCAAAGGGAGCGATGCTCACTTCGCATGGTATCAAACACGACACACGTGCACCCCATATCTCCTTGTATGGGCCGTTCTGTCCTTGACGTTAGTTATCTCCATACATGGAGATACTCATACGGACATAGGGATCTATCTACACATGAAGCCAGGCGTAGCACCGCTCAAAAATTTGAATCACTTTGGAACCTTCCTGTTTTCTGTTTAACATTTTCACAGAATCGTCTTTTTCTCTGCTTCCTGGTTTTCGCTCTTTCTCAAAACAGATACGTTTCAATCGGCCATAATTTTCAATGGATTGCCAGGCTCAAACAAGCATGTGAGTAAAAAATAGGATCTGTGAATCGATCGTATGACAATTTCTGCGTGTGTGTGTGTATGTGTGTTGCAGGTGCGTGTGAAGAACCCAACCTCTAAACCTCTCCGCTACCAAGCCTTCATCTTGGGACAGGAAGCTCACATCTTCTCCCTCCCCAGTGGATCTACCATCACCATCCCTCCTAGGTACGATTACAAATGTTTGCTCTTGACTCTGCGTCAACCCTCTTTTGGTCTCTGTATTATTGATTTGAGTATTTTTAGGCCTTGTCTACCAGTCTTATCACATAATGCAACTTTAAAGTCTGTGTGTGTGTGTGTGTGTGTGTGTGTGTGTGTGTGTGTGTGTGTGTGTGTGTGTGTGTGTGTGTGTGTGTGTGTGTGTGTGTGTGTGTTTGTGTGTGTGTGTGTGGGGGGGGGGGGTTATAAGAATAATTTTGAATTTTGCACTGAATTTTGAACTTCTCTTCTGGGGTTGCCTGGCACAATTTATATTCAGATGGGGGTCCACGCTACGGCCAAATACTTTGGGGGTCCTTGACATGAAAAGGTCTGAGCACCACTAATATAGCAACATGGGTCTTTCAGAAAACTTTTGGGATTCAGATGACATCATTTTGTAGAATCGGCCTCAGGTTTTAAGGTCAAGGTGTCCACGAGATGTGAAATTCTTCCTGACATGGCTGAATGTTCCAGGGCCAGCACAGAGCTGACGGTTCAGGCCGCCGGCTCCTTCCTACGGTCCATGGAGTCTGTCCTCCTGCTCACCTCCAGCTGCGTTACTGGTGCACGTGGTCCCACTCTCACCTTTACCCTGAAGACCCTGATCACTCGCATCACACCTGGCGTAAGTATGCTCTCCGGCTGCCGGGTGCATCGTAGCTGGTTGGCTGGCTAACAGTTTAGGGGAGACCTTGACATTTGAAAGTGTGGGTATTAGAGCACTGGTTCTCAACCTTTTCAGGGCGTGACCCCCCAAAATAATCATATTTGAACAATGGGGTGGGGACCACACTGACAAGCACGTGGAATTGTAAGAGTTGAGACATTTAGTTTGACTCGGTTCCACAGATACTTATTGTGGAAATAGCAGATATACTGTACAAGCTCGCAACACCTCGCACCGCAAAGGAAAATTTAAAAACAGATGGCATTGTGGGCTAATTTGGTTCAATATTATTGGCAGCAAATGAGTTTTAAAAGGCCTTAAATTGTCACACTGTCATGTGCAGGTTGAGACCCACTGTATTAGAGCTAACATGTTGCTCACTGTGATGTGAAACTCCATGGCTAAAAGGCTAGCTAATAACTGTCCTTGACCACTGCTTCTCTGCTCTGTCTCTCTCCTTAGAAGACCATCAAATGCAAGTCTCCATGCTATCAGATGAAACCGATCCCACTGCCAATCAGCAATCCCTTCAACAAAAAAGTCGAATTCAGGTGTGTGCCTGCACATAGGTGATCATAGACTGTAGAGAACGGGACTAAGGGAATGGTGACTTCACCCATTGTTTTCTACAGAGCATAATTGAAACCTATTTAGCAAGCATGTGCATGTATTCTTTTACCAGCAGGGTGGAAAACAGCAAAACCATTCATATGAACTTTCATTTGAAGTCTCTTCCTATATTGCCTCAACTTGCAAGCCGGATAGTATGCCCTTTAGGTGAATCAATCATATGCACTTGTGTTTGTACACTCATGCACATCCGACTGTGTGTGTGTGTGTGTGTGTGTGTGTGTGTGTGTGTGTGTGTGTGTGTGTGTGTGTGCGTTCAGGGTGGTGCTCGTGGAGTCTAAGTCCAATCCACTGGAGCCTGGAAGAGGGCACAACAAGCTGATTGAACGGGTGTCTTCCAAAGCCAGGTAATGCATCAAGTGTTGGGGCCAATTGTATGTTTGCTTTCCTTGTGTAGGCTCCATTTCAGTTTTGTGCCAAAGTTCCAGTGATGGATTGTTTACTTTTGGTCCAGGAATGTATTATTTAAATACAGTATATGTGATGGTATTTTTAAATGTACTGTAAATATCAGTCATGCATATATAAACTCTCGACTAACAGTAAAGTGACTAATTTATGAATTTGTTATCCAAAGCCGTGGCTCATGGCTCATATAGCTGAGGCCTGATTTGTTCATGACAAGCTGCACAGCCAAGTATAGGCCTAAAGCAGGCATAAATGCCCAGCACTACAGCATGTGCATTGAGCCATATGAGCCGTGGCTTTGGCTCACACAGTACACATTAGGCTTAATACTGAAGAAATATCACACATGATGTCATGGCACCTGCAACAGTTGTGTCTTACAGGGACTTAGTCAGCTGCGCTGCATACAGCGTGTTTAGTGGACACTGTAGTGGGAACCACTAGCAGTGCTGGTTCATTCCCTAAATGGAGCCGTTGAGTTGGATGACCATTTTGATTTGTCCCTTTGCTGTCCCCCTCTGCTGTCCTTCTCTGTGTCTCGCTCACAGTCCAGAAGCCATCAACTCTGACACCAACTGTGGGGAGGAGACTGAAGCGCAGCGTACAAACTTCAGTCAGTGATAACAACCCCCTCTACACACACACGCACACACACTGTGACATAAAATACCATACATGTATGCTTGGTTGAGATTGACCGTGCATTTGTGTTGTGTGTCTGTTGTGTCCAGGCGACGATGCCGAGGAGTTCTTCAGTGCAGTGAAGACCGTGTGTCTGAAACCAGGCCAGGTGGACACCCTGGAGCTCAGCTACCTGCCCTTCAACCTTGGGAGCAAGTACTGCTCTGTGCTGCTGGTGTGCCCACAGGTCTGTGTTTGTGTGCGTGTGTGTGTGCGTGTGTGTGTGTGTGTGCGTGCCTATAAGGAATAGCTCATAGAAACTTAAAAGATAATAAGCACTGTCATAGCTCAGGCTCACATAGCAACATTGTGATATTTCAAAATCAATCCATTTGAAACCTAACCTGCATATCACCTAACACATGTTATCAACAAACTGTGTGTGTGTGTGTGTGTGTGTGTGTGTGTGTGTGTGTGTGTGTGTGTGTGTGTGTGTGTGTGTGTGTGTGTGTGTGTGTGTGTGCGTGCGTGCGCGTGTGTGTGTGTGTGTGTGTGTGTGTGTGTGTGTGTGTGTGTGTGTGTGTGTGTGTGTGTGTGCGTGCGTGCGTGCGTGCGTGTTCCTCTAGGTGGGAGATATGGTGTACATGGTGAAGGCCACAGGAGAATTGCCTCTCCCCTCTCCCCTCACAGCCAGGCCCAGTCCTAACATAGCCCTGTCCTCCAACACAGCCCCTGGTAGGAGAAACTACTAATACTAAATAAGTGTTCTTCATATAACATACAAGCCTTTCCTAGGAGGACTTGAGGGGCAGGTTAAAAAATAAATAAAAAAAGTTTGATCTATTATCAGCTCTAGGGTTGATACAATGTAAAAAATAAACATTAAAGGAGCTATAGTCAGCTTTTTCTTGAAAAATGGATGCTAAAATAAAAATGTTTCGAAAATATTTTATAAAAAAATAAGCTTCATATTTGTGTTTCAATTAAAAAATGACCACAAAAAGCGTAAAATAATGATAAAATAATCATTTTGGCCATTGTCGGGCCAACACTTTGTTTACATCCTAGTCTAACACTATCAAAGAATAGACTAGAATGTAAACAAAGTGTCGGCCCGACACTGGCCAAAATGATTATTTTATCATTATTTTACGCTTTTTGTGGTAATTTTTTTATTGAAACACGTATGAAGCTTATTTTTTTATAAAATATTTTCGAAACATTTTTATTTTAGCATCCGTTTTTCAAGAAAAAGTTTACAATAGCTCCTTTAATTATCATTTAAAAAACATTTTGAAATAGTGAAAATAGCCAATCTGCCAGCTCACCACGCAATTTATGACAAAGCCATAAACAGTGTAAAATCTGGAGACTAACAGGTTTCTGCCCGACAGTGGCAATATACTGTATATGGATGTATTTATGTACTGTGTGTATAAACCAGCTCGATGCATTTCCCCGTGCCACAGACCCGGGGGCGTGCGAGCCGCTGCTGAGGCTGCGCTGCCCGGCTGGTCAGGTGTGTGAGCGGGTGCTGTGTGTTCCACTGGTCAACGCGGCCTGGGAACGGGCTCTGACCGCCTGGGGCCAGTGCGCCCTGATGACCCCCGAGGAGCGCCGCAGGCGGACGCTCACGCGCACACTGGACAGCAGCACTGTCAGGTCTGATGTGGTGGCGCGGAGGCTCACCAAACAGCAGGTACATATGCAAGCACGTAGAAACACAAAGAACGGGCCGTAACTGTTAACTTACACTGCTACTTTATTGCACACATTACGGCTCACACTGTGGGTCTATACGCATGCGCAGTGGGCACTAGGTATTCAGATGTGAATATGGAGGGAAACCAGTGTGTTGTTGTTCACAGACTGTGCGCTGAATAAAAGCTGTTAAAACGGATTAAACGTCGTGTTTATTGGATCCAAACCAACAGTAACTGTGGTGGACAGTCACGGTAATTTTGTTATTTTCTGAATGAAAGAAAACATGTTGTTCAATGATACAGTAGCATGAATTAACACAACGTTGACACGCTCGTGGCTTCCGTGGGTCTTCAAAATTAGGTACAATCAATGAGGATCAATGCTGGCAAGGTCTACCCTACCAACCTGATTTAATAAATACCTGGCATAGAATGTGTTTAATTATAAGTTGGTCAAGTTGATTAGTTTATAAGAAAAACAACATTACAAGAGAAGGTTTGCATTTTTAGAAGTAATCGTTGTTTTATGCTTCTCTGGCCTGAATGAATGCTGAGTTGTCAGTCCTGTCAGCAGAACAGAACGGAGGTTAGATCACAAATAAGTGGGCACTCATAGATTTCAGTTTAGTTACTAGACGGCCATCTCCAAAGTCACACTTAACCAGGCTCATATCTAGACCTGTTTACACATGTTTTATGTCGAAAGGCAGGTACTGTACTGTATGTATACAGGTGGATGCATACATAGTAAAAGTTTTACATTCACGCTACGATTGTGCATGAAAACGCGTGTTTCCTAAACCCATGCACCAGGCTTGAGTTAAGACCCGCCTCGCGGAAACGCCCCTCTCAATAATCTTAATGGGGCACTCCACCACTTTTCAACCTATGTTCATATAAATGGTCCTCACTCAAAAATAGCTTTTTTTTTCTTTTTTTTTTCTCAGAGGAGGGCTGTGGGCAGGTAAGAAACCCATAGTCTTGTGACATCATCGATTGCCAATCCAGCTTATAGAAACTGCAGGCTTTCTATTCCTGAAAAGTTGCAATTTTAAAGTGGAAGCCATTGTTCTCGCAATAATAAAAATCTAAATATTTTTTTCAAAAATATTGATTAATTTTTTTTGTGAAAATGATGATGTCACAAGACTATGGATTCTGAACTTCCCACAGCTCTCCTAGGAGACTTGGACTGAGTAGAAAAAAATTGTGCTATTTTATCATGAACATTAGTGAGGACCTATTATATGAAGACAGGTTGAAAAGTGGTGAACTACTCCTTTAAGTATGAAAGTGCATATATGAACCTTAGTGCTCTTAGTGCAAAACAATACTGTACCTATACTACCTACCGATCCATTACAATAATACACGCAGCATAATACACCCAAAGCCATATCTAAACTATAACAATCAATGTAACTGATAATCAGTAAGAGCTTTTATTTTGAGCACAGTAGTGACAAATTAATAGCTTTCTCAGTACGTTTTTCTCTTTAGCAAAGTTCCCCTTTTTTAAGCACAGTACAAAGTAATTTTTTTAGCACAATTTATTTTGAGCACTGTAGTGACACATTAATAGCTGTGCATTGTGCAAATGCAGGCTTTTCTCAGTACAAGATTGTCTTCATGCCTTTACTAGGTCTGACTTTATCCACCCTCCATGTGTCCGGCAAGGATTTCAGCCACTCCTGGAAGTCCTCGCGTTTCCGCGAGGCGGGTCTTAATTCAATCCTGGTGGGTTTAGGAAACACACATTTTTCTCCCCTCCTCCTGTGTTGTCTGATTGGTACTGTATGTTGCCTTGTGACAGGCCCAGCTGATGAGTGAAGGTCTGGACTACAGTGTGGAGGTTTCTTTGCCGGAACACTTCAGTTTGCCCTCCAGCGTTAGGATACCCCTGGGAGGGAATGCTGAAACTTTGCTGGGCGAAGATGCAGGTACAGGCAAATTCAACTAAAACACTTCACACTCCACGTATCGTCGTTGTATGTCCAAAAAACGTTTTGTATTTATCATTTAAAAAATTATTTAAACTAGGAAAATAGCCGATCTACAAGCATACAACGTGTGCTTGTAGATCTGCTATTTTCACTTTGCCTGCTTCCAGACCAGAGACCCCGCCCACTCTCAGAGTGGACTCTTTCTCTGGTCTGGAGCTTAGTACATGAATCGGTTTTTATTTTCGGCTGTCCAATGAGCGCGCGGGGTGGGGGTGGGGTGGGTCTAACGAATATCCAATCCGCGCAGCAGTTGAAACGATTCAAACGAAGTTCACACACACACACACAGGCAGGCAGAGGAAGGCACACACACACACACGCACGAGCGCACTGATTTCACCAAGCTGTTTAATGTTGATTACAAGTTTCTGGTCGCAGTTCTGTGTGGAAGCAGTCACTGGCACAGACAGAGACACACACACAATCACACACACACTCCCCGACGGTGCGTCGCGTCCACCGTGCGTCTCGATCACCGTGCGTCGCGATCACTCGCGCGCGGACACGCGCGTGCACGCTCGCAAAAAAGTCCCCCGTAAATCGCTCAGAATGGAGCACAGTTTCAGACTAAAGCGTGAGCTGAGTCTGAAATCAGGCTAATTTTCACTAGTTTTGTGCGACAGTCTTGTATGGTGAAGTAGGGCTTTACTTTACAAAAAACTTAAACTTGGGAGATACAAGGTTTTTGCCCGACAGACTGATGATATGCTATGAGGAAACTTTCAGGAAAAGGTTTCATTCCCCAATCCCCATGCTTGCATGCACAAAAGCGCCGTCTGAATTTTCCGTAAGGTCAATGAAATGGCGATAAAAATGTATGTTGGTACGTTCACAGCAGTGAAACAGAAGAACCACGACAAACCCTTAACTGATGAGACGACATTAGCATGCAGGAAAATGTTGGAACGATCAATGGGATATCAGCCTGTCGGGAAATAACTTTTAATAACTTAATAAAATCCTGCATTGTTTTATTTAGCTTGATACCACCAGCTTCACTCACCCTTCCACTGTCCTCTGTCTTTGATCTTCTGCTATGTACCCTGCCCCCCCCCCAACACACACACACACACACACACACACACACACACACACACACACACACACACACACACACACACACACACACACACACCCTCTCTCCCTCTCTCTCTCTCTCTCTCTCAGAGAGGGGGTGTGTTTATGTACCGTTGCGCTTCCAGGCAGAATCGGCCGGTCAGTTCAGATGTCAGGTGGTCCTGAGGTCTTGGCGCGATACCAGAGTCTACCTGCTGGAGGCGCAGGTAGCTGGGCAGGTACAACTCCAGACTGTATTGGTTACTGCACAGGACCACACACTACACAGTTGCGTATTAACAGTGTGTAAAAAAATAAACAGTCAATGCAAGAATATGTACAAGACATGCACATGTAGAAAGGGTTTAGAAATTGTAGAAAATTGTAGAGAAACATCAGCCTAACCCATACATGGGCAACTGGCGGCCCGGGGGCCACATGCAGCCCCCACCTTCACGTAATGCGGCCCACAGGTTCTTATCGGAATACTGATATATTATTGATTTCAGCTGTTATAATTCCAAACATGGCCTGCTTTAATTCCGTCAGTCTATATTAGTAGCTTGTTATCTAGTATAGAAGTATTAAAATGTATTTGTTTTATGTCGAATGTATTTGTATTTAGGTTTAGAAACATGAGAGTTGAAATTAAATCAAAATGGTACATTTCAGGATTCCAATTATAAAATAACAACAAAATTATTCTTGTAGATCTGCTATTTTTTGCTTCTTTTGTATGAGATACTAGAATGACAAAGGAGGACGTAGCGATATGCAATGTGGCCCTCGCGAGTGAAGGTGGAAATATAGTGGCCCTCGCCATCATCAAAGTTGCCCACCCCTGGCCTAAGCTATGAATCATTCCACTGCCAGGTTTAATACATTTAACACATTCGCTGCTCTTTGAAGTTCCAGGATGCCCCCATAGTCTCCATAGACTTCCATGTAATTCATAGTGCACGGATCATGCACGCCCATGCACCACGTGTGTGCACGCTGTTCACAGCTTTCAAACAAAAACAATTCAGGCATTCATGAGATAGGAGCCATTATGTAAACAAACATGTCTGGCATGTTTGAAAGATGGGGTTGGTATGGGGGTTAAACATGCAATTTCGCGATCGCGATCACGCCAATGAAATTTTTGGAGGTCAAAAAATATGTTTTGAAAAAAAAAGTTAAAAAAAATCGATGGATCACGGACACGCACACGCTTTCTCGCTTCTGTGCAAAAAAATTCAAAGAAAAACGCAATATATGGCCATTGCAATCCATAGTTATTGGCCATTGAAAACTCCACTGTTTAGCGAGACACATAGCGAGACACAGGAGTGGAGAAGTGGACGAAAAAGATAAACAGAAAGCGGATAGAGCGGTGTTTTTTCAATGTCATCATTTCACTGTGGATCCTAAGAGCCATGCTTTAATGTAATGGTTCTCAAACATTTTCAAGGACCCCCAGTTTTAGTATGCATTAGGCCACGGGCCCCCGTAACTCCCTAACCCTAACTGAGAGTGTACAAATGAAACCAAATGAGACAATCGGTTCCAAATGTACACCCTTGGAGATACAGAACTGTAAGGGTCCATTTGGCTCTTAGTCTTATCACCAACTTTTGAAAAATCACAGAATATTCTGCATCGCTCCGTTCCGCCCACGGGAGCATTCAAAAGATGCCCACGAGTGTGCTAGATTCAGAAAATAATCCTGGTCCATACGCGACTATCCATTTGAAAGATAAAGCCTCTCGCATCAGCCTCTCGTCCAGCCCCTCGCCACATGTGTTTTTACCAGCTTGTAAAGCTGGTCTACAGATCGTCAGCCACCTAGTCGCCACAGTATGCCAAAATATCCAGATTTTTTTACCATATTTGGTAATAATTCAAGAGACAAGTGTGAATGTATATTATTAGATTTCGTGTTACTTTCTCCTTAGAGTTCTTATTGACGTCAACACCTCAATAAGACTAGTCCACGCACAAAACACAAACCGTTGACATCATTCCTAACATCACCCATTTACGCAGACACAGTTGTGATTCATCCATCAGTGACTTTTGCATTGTCTGGTATTTTTTGCCTGCACACATTTCTCGCTTAAAAAATATGACTTTTGGACTTAGCAGCTGGACTTAATTAATCTGGTTGCCAGGGCAACCAGACCATCTTTCCATCCATCCATCCATCGTTCCAGATAAACTTTATTTTGCCAAGCTACTCCTCCCACAGTTTTGGTGGCACGCACTTGGGCCATATGTCAAATTTGTATGTGAAAACACATACGTTTTGCTGGCAAGGGCAGCTATAGACAGTGTCTTAACTCAGTTAAAGGGTTAAAGTCCCTGATCTGTTTGGTACTTTGTACACTTATATATTTGTATGCTTTGTAATTTACTTTTGATGTATCTGTCTTTGGATGTTTTTAAACATGCTTCAAATAAAATTGACATGACTTGTGTGCGGAATTACCGCGACGCCACGGCCCCGTTATCACGCCCAGGGACGTGTTAGCTGGTTACCATGGTAACCAGGTAAACGGGTACTTGCGGCGGTGGCTAAGCGAAAAAATGTCATATCCCATGATGCAACTCGGCCGCCATCACCCATGTATTATCCAAATAATTACAAAGATAATAGCATCCTAAGTGTTAACATTCAAACATTCAAAACATTCAAATAATGATCTTGGGTGTTGATTACCATGGTAACAAACAAAGCTTTCAAAGCCATCCAGTCAGGCCGGCGGTAGCAACATGTGCTTTGTTTCCACAGGGAAGACATGGCCATTTTGACCTCAGTTCACCAGTGAACCAGTCGGTCACTCAAGACATCCCACTGGTGAGCATGAATAGAATTTCTATGAATTGAGTACAAAGGAAACAAGTCATAGGCTTTTTAAATCCTCTTAAATTAATCAATCAATCAATCAATCAATCAATCAGCAGCTGACAGCGAGACACTTGATCAAAGAGAAGAGAGAGACTCAATATTTGTACTTTTTAGGAAACAAATTGGTCTTGACAGCACACTTAAAACTTTTACATAATACATATTTTATTACTATATTTGAGTTCATGTCATGGGTTGACCTTTTCTGCTCTTAATGCTGAGTTAGTCTGAAAATGTTTATTGCTGGGTTATAAGATGTGTGTGTGTGTGTGTGTGTGTGTGTGTGTGTGTGTGTGTGTGTGTGTGTGTGTGTGTGTGTGTGTGTGTGTGTGTGTGTGTGTGTGTGTGTGTGTGTCAGCGCAATGAGAGCAGCCAGGATTGGAGGCTAAAAAGCATGGTGAGCGGTGAAGGATTCTCTGGCCCTCCAGTGATGTTCATACCAGCAGAGACAACAAGCTGCTACCCCCTCATCTTCACACCTTCTGCCCGGCGTGTTGTCACGGTAAAAACCAATATCTCATGACCACGCTCTTTCATTTTCAACTTCAAAGTACCGGTAACTCTGCACACATGTCTTGTCGCTCTCGACGTGAGAGAGCGTGCCCTCAATGTGGTAGCTGCCAGTCTGCTACCTACAGAGCTGTCGGTCTTCAGGTGGGGAACGTGTCGATATTTCAACATAACATTTGTTCTACGTACCAGTATTTCGACGCGGGTGAATGTTAACCTGGTGAGTAGCTAACCTGCCGACGCTGGTGAGTAGCTAACCTGCCAACGCTGGTGAGTAGCTAACCTGCCGACGCTGGTGAATGTTAACCTCTAAACCCTAACCCTAACCTCAGTAACCCTGACGCTGGTGTGTAGCTATGTAACCTGTCAACACCCGTAGTCGAAATAATGGGATGTAGAAATAGCGAGATTTCCCCCTTCAGGTGACCATAAAGAAACAAATAGTTCACCAACCAAGCTCTACCCAGATCCCCACACCGGTCTTCCACATGGGCAACCAACCTCTGTAAATTGTACCACACCTCAAATACCTCCGCAGTATTCCCTCAGACAGCTGTAAGGTTGATGCAGACATCCAAACATCTGCGTCAGCCTCACCTCTGCCACGTTTGGTCACCTAAGGTCAAGGGTTTTCACCAATAAAACCCAGAAGGCATCGACCAAGGCAGCAGTGTACCAGAGGCAGTATGTGTGTCCACACTACTGTATGTTTACAAAACCTGGATAGCATACGTACAGATGGCACAGAAGATCTCTGGAGGCTTTCCACATCCGCTGTCTAAAGGATTCAGGTCACTCGCGTGGCAAGCGAGACTTCTACCACTGAACCACCAATGCTATTGGATATCCATATATGGACATAAAAGGGACACAGGCAGACAGGCAGATACAGAGATCTCCGTATATGGGTGAAAAAGGTATGGGTACATCAGGCAGATGTACAATGGGTACAAGGGGTATTGCATAACCGCCGGGTGGGACAGCATTCCCAATTTGCATAGCTTACGACTTGCAGGACTAGTTCCTGAGTAGATCGGTGCACCGGTCTAGTTCCTAGAATTTTTATTAGACAAACAGCATCTTGCAAGGCTTTGCCACGTTTATTGTGCTGAGCAGCGTGTTCTGGTACACAGCAGTTGCCTTGGGGCCCCGAGTCATTTGGGGCCCACCCACGCCGTCAGTAAAATAAAATAATACTCTCTACAGAGATGCAAAGGCATTTGAAAAAAAAATTGGCATAGCCCCGGTGGCTGCTGCTTCTATTTCCAGTTGTATGATTTAAAAATAAAACGTGTTGAATAATCGCATTACAAATATCAAATAGCATAGATCATATTCACCCAGACAATGTAGGCCAATGACAATGGGCCAACAGTGATTTCTCTTTCGACCTCCTTTGCAGCAGCCAGCAGGTGAGTAATTAATCTAATGTTGACTAAAGTTGCCTACAGAGCAGAACTGTACGGTATACATTTTACACTGCACGTGATGTGTAGCATTTTTGCCAATTAAATGTAATTGTCTTAACTGATGATATTTAAAATGCTAAAATATTCATATGACATTGGCTCTTCTCTTGTTGCACAAATGTTTTGTGGACGTGTGCTGTTGGTTTGTAGACCATTATTTCGGACCAGCCATGCAAGCATAATGACTCTGCGTTTTAATAATATATTAAGCGTTTCAAATGGCTTTCTGTTTGGTCTGAGCATTTCCATAGTTCTGATTAGCTTGATGTCTGAGCATTGAAATCGGCATCAGCTCCTTTAAATACAGCTCCCTTTCTTTACCTACTTTATGCTTGGTTATCCGAAGCCTCTCCCCCTCCATCTCTCTTCCCCCTTCCTCTCCTTCCCTATCCCTCCCTCTCTCCCTCCCCCTCTCGCTCCCCCCTCCACCCCATTATCTCTCTTGAACTGACCCCCTCTCCCCTCCCTTTGTGGCTGGGTTATTGCCATGGGTGAATAGGCTCTCTATGCCTCTTTCTCCCACCCTCCCCCTCTCTCCCCCTCACCTTCCATTCCTCCCTCTGCTTCTCTCCGTTCCATGTCCCTCTCACCCACTGATCAATGTCTTCCTCGCTCTCCCTTTCTAGATATTTTGATCCGACCTAGTCAATATACGGTCCACCCCAGCCTACATTAGCCTATTTGTTTACCTAATCCTTTCTTGAGTAACTGCCTCTTGACCATTGCCTCTGATACTCGCCTTGGTGGGGTGCAAACTTCTCAAAAAAGGACATGCAGTTCATGTCTCAGACAGCAGCACAGCATGTGGATGTTGTGGTCACTGCAGTGGTCTCTTGAGTTGGGACACGCCTCTCTAAGTATGCATGAGCTGCTTTGTGCTTCTCCTCTACACCGTCTTAAAAACACAACCGCTTGATTGATATTCATACCTTCCTGTTTGGTTCATGTTTTATTCAAATGCCTATATGTGGGAGTGTTTCCCCCTGTCCTCGGAAAATATACAGTTTTGAAGCCTCATTGCAAACATCAGTGATGAAAAAGAAGTCATGCATTGGCCGGGAATCGAACCCGGGCCTCCCGCGTGGCAGGCGAGAATTCTACCACTGAACCACCAATGCAATGGTAACAGGTTTAGGGAGAGGGGGTCGGGTGATTCCTGGGCGTGCAAGTCTCAACAGTATTTTGTTACTTGGGACGTTGTGCTTTCGCATACTCAAGCCTTTTGTTACACAACCTTAGGATGAAGCTCCTGTTTGGTTCATGATTTAGTTAGAGGCATAGTATGTAACGTCTCCCTTTGTTTACATAAGTAAACAATAAATCAAAGTTTTTGTCCATTTCCATCTAGGGACAGGTCGATTTTTAAAGAAGAGTACCCCTGGAGAAAATGTATGTGCCCTGATATAAAAAGTTCACATTCAGTAAGGAAGGCTCCTTTAAATACGGCTCACTTTCTCTACTTATGCTTGGTTATCTGAAGCCTCGGATATGTGCTGCTATAGCTGCCTCCTCCACCCCAGCCTCCACCTTTTGATCAGTCTGGCATAAGCTGAAATACTTGTGATTACATCTGTTGATTCAAGTTTAGCCTATGTCAATGTACTGCTATTATTCTGCTATTGTATCCCTGTGGGGGTTTTTGCTTAGCGTTCCCTGATTTTGCATAGCAAACGTTGAGCCTCCACTACACTGACCCCTTGTGCTAACTGCTAAACCTCTTGCCTGTTGTAAAATGTAAACATAGAAAATACACATAGTTTCACTACTCACCAAAATAGACGGTTTTAGGGAGTTGAAAGCCTACTTTCCTTAGTGGGAACCCTGCACATCCCGTCTAAAATAGGCCTACACTTTTAAGCCAGAAAAGAAAACATTTATTATAAGGATAATATAGGCAGGGGTCTTCAACATGTGGTCCGGGACCCCAAGGGTCCTCAGAGTTATGACAGGGGGTCTCCATATATCCTTGTCTAATAGCTGATAGGACCCTTTTCTTTTATTTACATTACCACTGACTAAACCCTAATACCTAGGCTATTCATTTATTCTGAGGGGTAGTGGTTAGAGTAGAGTGTAGAGGGGAAAGAGCAGACCAAGTACAGAGCCTAGGATCAAAATAATAAAGTACTGAGGTGTTTTAAATGTAATAAAAATAAGCAATGTTTTGTAGCTTAGGCTTATATATATTAATTATTAATCGATTCGCTTGTATACCAAAATCCATTAAAAAGGTTTCTCACTGTTCCCAGGTCAAATATTGATGTGCGATTAAAATGTGATTAATTGTGATTAATTAATTACAAAGCCTGTAATTAATTATAATATTTTTAATTGCATCCCAGAGACTCTTAATATTTCAATATTCAGTTCTAAAATGAGCTGGCTAAACAGATTGTGTTGTGCATCTCTTTTCTTTTGCAGGGTAAAAAAATATATAATATAACTTAACTCATTCTGAGCCCAGGACATTAACGGATTAGGGGGTCCAGAGTGCCCCCTCCCGGCCCCATTAACGGCCGCTGTCTTATTTTGAAGGCCAGAAGTCTAGACCGGAAGTACTTCCGGTCTGACGTCATCGGATCGTGCGACGGAACCGATCATTGTTTACGTGGTGCCATGCTGGATCGGCTCGGAGATACTCACCATGTGTTTTATAAACTTCCATCTGCCTCCATCTTCGCTTCTAAAGTGTAGTTTTGAGATAATGGACATTAAAGATGAGATTTCCCGTCCACCTCAATGTTACAGGCTGACTATTGTGTGCTCGTGGAGCCGTGATGATGACAAATCAGCGCGGATTTCGTCTCCGGAGCGTCGGCCATTGTACTCGGTATTTTTACTCGCCGTTACAGTAATAGATTACTTTTCGCGCGATATCGCGTGAATGGCACTATAAATACTCTATTACTTTTCACGCGACATCCCGTGAAAGGCGCTGATTGAGTTAATATATTACATATTACTCTTGATTCCAAGTAATAAGTAATATAATATTATTACTTTTTCCAAGGTGTAATAAGTAATAAGTAACGATTACTCTCGTTACTTATTATGGCCAATTAAACAACCAACCGCAACTAGTCACACTTGCAAATGAATTCCGTCCTTGTCCCTTTTATGCCATATATGGAGATCCCTGATGTCATCAATATTGTCTCAATAGTCATCCATATTTGGGAAAATATGGCCACATTTTGTCCAACTTAAACAACCAACCAGGTCTGTGCTTTTTTTTTGGTCAAAGCCCATGCCAAAGCGCCAGCTCTCGACCAGCAGTCACCCAGGCGAATGCGCACACGCAACCAATGGCCGCAACCCCGCCCTTAGGGCGTCTTACTGGTTGTTTTGTTATATAAACACAGTCATTTTGAGCTCTCTCTATCTGTTTGTCTTTATGCCGTTGATGCCCATATTTGGAGATCTCTGTACTCAGGTCATCATCTAAACCAGTGCTACTCAACCCGCGGCCCGCGGGCCGCATGCGGCCCTTTCCGCATGTCTGTGCGGCCCGTCATGATCATGCCAAAAAATATGATTTTTCTAAGCCTGTCAAAGTTAACGCGAAACGCAAAACGCGGTGATGTTTGACCCTCGGTGCACTCCGTAGTTAGGGATAAGAAAGAGTCAGGAAGCGAATGCAGTAGCAGTGCAGAGATGCAGGCGGCTACACTAGAGCTACAGTACAACGAGACAGTCAGAAAGACAAATATGCGGAGATTTTGCAGCAGACAACCACAGTCGGGCTCACTGGAGCGGAGACGCATGACGGTCGTGCGATATGAACGGCCCTACGGCCGCGAATCCCGTGATCGTCATGTTTCAGGCTAATGAAGACCTGTCCTAGCCCTTGTCTCCGCTGCTTGTCTCTCCCCCCGCGACTCCGCCAGTCAGCTCCGACTATAACTCTATGGCACCGACAGTGCAAGCATTCCAACAGATCGCGCTGCAGCCAAGGAACTATGCTTATTAACACAAATCTCCTCCAACAAGCTGTTGTGTTTTACAAAGCTCAAAGCATCAAACTGTTTTACAAGTACAGTGCATCTGAGGGGGAGTTGAACAGTACTTGAGTTATTTTTCCATACAATAACTCTCTTCACCAAAAATAGCCGATCTACAAGCTCACAATGCATCTTGTGGTGAGCTTGTAGATCGGCTATTTTTGGTGAATGTCCCCCAATAATAGGGATGCTGGGGTTTGAGTGATTGAATAATAAGTATAAACGTTTATTTATTTTAAATCTGTCCTATTAATGAAAAGGAGTGTTAGTGGCATGAGAAAACATACCTTTACATTGCCAAAGTTCACTAGTCTTGCATACCCAGACACAGGGGAGGTTACAAAAAGGTTGAACCAGAACTGTTCATTTTCACTTCACATTTTGTGAATAAATCCTAATTTGATAAAAAATTCAAATGTCATCAATTTCATCATTCCATCCATGACAATCTTTTGGTTCAATGAGGTTTGGCCTGGCTTATGGAAATGTGGCTGTTTTCTGTGCGTTTCCTTAATTATTAGACTGTGTACTGTACAAAATCAATGTAAACGTCCAAAATAGGACCGTCATTTTTAGCTTGCGGCCCTTTAGACTTTTGGTATTTTGCTGAGTGGCCCCTGAGCCATCTCAAGTTGAGTAGCCCTGATCTAAACAGATCCTCTCAGTCTCTCAAACTCTAAACTAAAAACCAAAGGTGACCAGGCTTTCTCTGTAGCTGCCCCCAAACTTTGGAATAGTCTCCCATCCCATATAAAAACACTCACCTCTTCTCCCTTGCTTTTAGTTCTGTGTGAGGAATGAGGATCCCCCCTTGATCTATGTAGGCTATTGTCCATTTTTAGATAGCTAGATAGAAAGATAGATAGAAACCTGGGACTGTTTCCCCTTGTCTTCTGCATGCACAATGCTTCAACGGTTAACTGAAAAGATTATTGATGAAAATAAATGTATGCATTGGCCGGGAATCGAACCCGGGCCTCCCGCGTGGCAGGCGAGAATTCTACCACTGAACCACCAATGCAATGGTACTGGGATTAGGGCCTGGATTGGCTTTAAATCTTTTTCAGTTTTTCATGCTGTCTTTCTGGACTGTTTTATACATAATACTAGGGGGGAGAAATACATTTCTATAGCTTTCCTTGTTTACCTGACACGATTTATTTGTATTACCTTCAAGTCACTTTGTCAGCATTCCCTACTTATGTACATAGCCAGTTTGTGACTAAGCATTATACCACGTCGGTCAGTGTTGTTTGTGTGAAGGTTTGTATTGTGGTTGGTGCCTCTGGCAACATGCTCTGTGTCATAAACCTGATTACCGGGGCTTCGCTGTGCGTGTGCCTGTCTGAAGAGACGCTCGCGCGACCACATTGTTTGTCTGGCGCCCCCTCAGCTCTGCCCCTCCTCCTCCTCTTCCCTATACAGGGCCAGCTGCTCCTGGTGAACAAGGGGGATGGTACGGAGCACACGTTCACGCTCAGAGGAGTGGGAGAGCGGCCCCTGCCGCTGGCCCATGTGGTATTACGCTGCCCTGTCGGCCAGGTCACAAACGCAGAGCTGCAAGTCCCCAACCACAGCCACAAGAATGTCACCTTTCAGGTACATTATAAAGGCTTCAGCTCGGACTGAATTCACAAAGTATAAAATTATTATTATTAGCATTATAATAGGGGGAACAGCACCCCTGTATAATATAGCATTATATAATATAGCATTATACAGGGGAACAGCACATTATAAATACCACAACTTAGTCACTTGTTTGTTATAAGTTATGTATAATTCTTACCAAATAGTGCCGTGGCAGTTTTTCAAGGACTTCCATATATCTGAGAGTGTACAAATGGAACCAAATGGAACCGTCCATTTGGTGCAGTATCGGCTCATAAAAATAAAACAAACATAATACAAATAAAACAAAAAATAAAACATTATTATCTGTGTGTGTGTGTGTGTGTGTGTGTGTGTGTGTGTGTGTGCGTGTGCGCGTGTGCGCGTGTGTGCGTGTGTGCGTGTGCGTGCATGTAGGTGGTGTCTGATCTGTCCATTGTGAGTGGGTCTCCCTCGCTGGAGATCAGTCCCCGTCAGAGCACTCCATACACCCTGGCCATATCACCACGGCAACGGGGAAAATGCACAGGTGCTGTAACTCGTCTCATTGTGGGCTCGCCTATAGGCGAGCACACTTTAGTTATTGTCATTATTGTGGGCTCGCCAGTACCTGGCGAGCACACTTTAGATATTGTCATTATTTATTTATTTATTTGTTTATCTAGTAAGTAGACGGGATTTTCGGTTCCTTTCTACTCCTACATACTTAGTGAGAAAATGAAAATAAAAACATCAATGTGTTCAGTTTACAGTGGCGAAGTGTGCTATCATTTTCTATAGCAATCGGCCAAATGGTGGCGCTGTAGGAAGCCTTCGAAAGTGCGATCTTTGAACAGGTATAGCTCATGCTGTGTTTTAGGTACAGCCATGAAACCTGTATACACGTATGCGTCTCCTCATGCCGAACAACTTTTACCCTCTAACTTTTGACCTCTGACCTTTAGGTCTCCCACAATTCGGAATTATATGAAAAACAGTAAAAATCTATCTCCTCCTGGGATTTTCGCGTCAAGTGCACGAAACTTTTTTTCACATGAACTTTGAACCTATATCTACACAGGCTATGTGGTGAGAAGTTTGTACGTTAAATAATGATTTTTTAATAATTCAATATATGTTGCGGTTTTATGCAAATTATTCTTCGGCCTCTAAATCATACATGCAAAGTTACACGTTCATGGCATTTGGCAAAGATGTGGAGGGTTAGTCAAAGTATCACTGAAACCAATTTTATTCCAATTGGCCAAAGGGGGGCGCTATACGAAGCGTCTGAAAATTCAAACTTCAAACAGGCATAAGTCATGACTCGTTTCGTTTGAAGACATGCAACTTGTTACACGCGTGCTTTGACTCAAGCGGAAGACATCTGTGTTGTTGTTAAGTAAGCTCCGCCCTTCGATTTTCCGCCATTTTGAGCAGTTTGTAAAACGCGTAAACCCGCTTTTATTCTGGAATTTTCGCGTCACGTGCACAAAACTTTTTTTACGTGAACTTTGGACCGATATCAAAAGATCTGTCAGATCGGATTTCTTTAACATTGAAACATGCTTTTTTAAATAATTCAAACAATATTGCAGTTTTATGCAAATTATTCTTCTGCCTCTAAAACATACATACAAAGTCACATTTTCATGACAAAATAGTGTAGAGGGTTAGTTCAAATATCACTGAAACCAATCTTACCCCAAATGGCCAAAGGGGGGCGCTATATAATTTTGAGCAGTTTGTAAAACGCTTAAACCCGTTTTTATTCTAGGATTTTTTTTGCAATTTGCATGAAACATTCTACACGCAATCTAAGGACCTTTATCTAACATGCCTATGAAGTGCACACAAAAAAAATATAAAATAATAATAATAAATCTAGCTGCAAGCAGCGATAAAGTGGCCAAAGCCAAAAACACCTCAAATCATGAACACAGCCTGCAATGTGCGTGAAATCTTGCAAGCACATTCCCAATAGGTCAAGGAACAGATACCACCCTTCTCACATTGGCCTGTTATAGCGCCACCAGCGGGTCAACTTTTGCATAACACATTTTTGGAACAAAATGGACCAATCTTTGACGTCAGTAACGTCAAAGTGAGCACTGCCTGCGATCTTGACATTTTGTACTTTTATAGCCATTGTTTTCTGGCTTGAAGCGAGCCCACAATTGTTTCGAAGGAACAATATTTTTCTAGTTTCTATACTATACTATACTATACTATACTAGAGCAAGTTCTCCTTCAAACTTCGGTTTCCTATAACTCCTACATACGTAGTGAGAAAATGAAAATAAAAACATCAATGTGTTCAGTTTACTGTGGCGAAGTGTGCTATTACTTTTTACAGCAATCGGCCAAATGGTGGCGCTGTAGGAAGCCTTCGAAAGTGCGATCTTTGAACAGGTATAGCTCATGCTGTGTTATACATACAGCCATGAGACCTGTATACACTTATGCGTCTCCTCATGCCGAACAACTTTTACCCTCTAACTTTTGACCTCTGACCTTTAGGTCTCCCACAATTCTGAATAATATGAAAAACAGTAAAAATCTATCTCCTCCTGGGTTTTTTTCGTTACGCGCACGAAACCTTTTTCACATGAACTTTGGACCAATACGGTCAAACTGTCTGGTCGGATTTCTTTTAAAGTGAAATATAATTTTTTAATAATTAAATTAATATTGCAGTTTTATGCAAATTATTCTTCGGCCTCTAAATCATACATGCAAAGTTACACGTTCATGGCATTTGGCAAAGATGTGGAGGGTTAGTCAAAGTATCACTGAAACCAATTTTATTCCAATCGGCCAAAGGGGGGCGCTATACGAAGCGTCTGAAAATTCAAACTTCAAACGGGCATAAGTCATGACTCGTTTAGTTTGAAGACATGCAACTTGTTACACGCGTGCTTTGACTCAAGCGGAAAACATCTGTGTCGTTGTTAAGTAAGCTCCGCCCTTTGATTTTCCGCCATTTTGAGCAGTTTGTAAAACGCGTAAACCCGCTTTTATTCTGGAATTTTCGCGTCACGTGCACAAAACTTTTTTTACGTGAACTTTGGACCGATATCTAAAGATCTGTCAGATCGGATTTCTTTAACATTGAAACATGCTTTTTTAAATAATTCAAACAATATTGCATTTTTATGCAAATTATTCTTCTGCCTCTAAAACATACATGCAAAGTCACATTTTCATGACAAAATAGTGTAGAGGGTTAGTTCAAATATCACTGAAACCAATCTTACCCCAAATGGCCAAAGGGGGGCGCTATATAATTTTGAGCAGTTTGTAAAACGCTTAAACACGTTTTTATTCTAGGATTTTTTTTTGCAATTTGCATGAAACATTCTACACACAATCTAAGGACCTTTATCTAACATGCCTATGAAGTGCACACAAAAAAATTATAAAATAATAATAATAAATATAGCTGCAAGCAGCGATAAAGTGTCCAAAGCCAAAAACACCTCAAATCATGAACACAGCCTGGGATGTGCGTGAAATCTTGCAAGCACATTCTCAATAGGTCAAGGAACAGATACCAACCTTCTCACATTGGCCTGTTATAGCGCCACCAGCGGGTCAACTTTTGCACAACACATTTTTGGAACAAAATGGACCAATCTTTGACGTCAGTAACGTCAAAGAGAGCACTGCCTGCGATCTTGACATTTTGTGCTTTTATAGCCATTGTTTTCTGGCTTGAAGCGAGCCCACAATTGTTTCGAAGGAACAATATTTTTCTAGTTGACTGTAATATTGTGCGTGTGCGCGTGGACGTTCCTGTACACGCACATGCATGTGCACGCTCTGCTGAATTTAGGGTTAACAAGTGAGCTTAACCTTTGCTTTGATTTCATGTTATTTGGTCATAACTTGTTGAATTGCTCAGAAAATAAATAAATGTATGTTTTTCACTCGAGACAGAGCGGAGTGTCTTGTAATTATTTTCTTTGTAAGTCTGCAGTCCACACCTTTTTGGAGCTAAGCAGTACTTCTTTAAATAAGCCTTTTTTTGTTTATTTCATATGTGCTTGTGTGTTTGATAGTATTAAAATATATATTATTTTGTCAATTGTTGGGTGTTGGCAGGACTGTAATTATGTTATCTTGCAGACAGGATAAGTTACAATCCATGGTGTAGATGCATGAGTCGATGAGTAACAAATAAGCAGGTAATAACATAGATTGTGACGGTTGGTTGGCAGATGGGTGTGCAAATTGGTTTTAGCATCCTTAAATGAAACACACAAAACCTTCATTAGGTGTTTCCGCTGAGCCAAACAAATGAACTCTGAAAGTGTACAGATCCATTTCGCTCCATCTGTACACTTGTAAGGGTCCATTCAAGGACCCCACTGTCCTCAAATTATATTTCATTATACACTGGTATCGGATAGGTATTTAACCAATAACCAAGTTATGGGTATCGGAGTTGGTATCGGGATGGACAAAATGGTATTGTGTATATCTCTAAGGTTTGTGATGGCTCTCATTCACACTTGAGAGATATTAGAGGTGTCATGTTTGACGCTGGTGAGATTGATGTTAGTTGGAGATAGTCTGCATGTTAGACAAGCATGGGGAACAGTACATCAGGATGGGTTCTTTTGTGCTTTTGTAAAGTAACATAAAGTGTGTGTGCGTGTGCGTGTACGTGCGCACATGTAGGTACAGGTAATGGCAGATACAATGTTCACTGTGACTTACACTGTATTATTGTGACACATATTATTTTGGCTGATTTACAATCTCTTTTGCAGGCTGTGTGTCATTTATAGAGGCTGATGACGCCACAGAGGCTAAACAGGACAAAGGTATGTTTAATGCTGAACATATAGACCTGCAATTGTTCTTTTTAATTTAATTTGTTTTTATGGCTCGTGACATAAAAACATATTTAGATGTATATGATTAACTTTGACGTTGACTTAACCACATGAACTAACTCTGGCATCCCTATTATGGGCATGTCATAAATCATAACAGGCAAACATTTTAGGAGAATTGCCAAAATCCACAGCAAAATGAGCAGAGCTGCAATGTGTAGGACTAGAGTTTACGAGGAATAGACACACTTTACACTGTCTGTTGTATAGACTAAAAGAAAATAAACATAAAATGTTAAAGGAGCTATAGTCAACTTTTACATTGTAGGGCCGACACTTTGTTTACATCCTAGTCTATAGACTAGAATGTAAACAAAGTGTCGGTCTGACAATGGCCAAAATGATTATTTTATCATTATTTTACACTTTTTGTGGTCATTTTTGAATAGAAACACATATATGAAGCTTATTTTTTTATATAATATTTTCAAACCATTATTTTTATTTTAGCATCCGTTTTTCAAGAAAAAGTTGACTATAGCTCCTTTAAATACATGATTAAAAGTGAAGAATAATTATTCAGCTGGGATTGCACTACCTAACCATAATATGTAAAACAAATAAGAAAAAAAGCATTTGCTCTTGGTGCTGAGTCACTCCTACTCTTCCCTAGTCAACACGAATCTAGGCTTTCAGAGTACAGCTTATTAGTAGAACATCCCTTGAGCATCACCTGAATGATCAAAGATGAGTGTTTACCCTTCACAGATGTGTGCAGTAGCATTGCTATTCCAGTTCTGTCTGTGACACCATTTCCTTGTGAGGAAAGAGGAAGATGACAAAATGCAGACATTTCCTCACTGAAATATAAATATACTGTACATACTACATGCATAATGGAAAATATATGTGTGTGCATATGTACAGTACTGTTTATAGCTTTTTTTATTGTCTAAAATAGCAGTACTTGGTTTCTATTTGCTGTATTGGAATAGTTTGAGTGTTTTTTTAAGAGGGATGCTGACTTACAAGTTGCGTTGGTTCCACCTGGTGGCGACTGGGAGAAATGCAGACAACTCTAGTTTGAAGCTTAGGCCGGAAACAATGTTAAAAGTTTTAGGATAAATATTTGGTATCAACGTGTAAAGGTCTTTACACACCGTGGGAGTTTTTTTTAAAAACCTCATAAAGTCAATGCAAGCTTCCACACCGGCCACGAATTTCCGCGGAGCGAAAAAGCGTATTTTATTTATTCGCTCTTGTGTCGAATTTTGCGAACATTCCCTGGCGAACTCCTCTCTCTCTCCGTATCAAAGCAAGCTAACTCTATCCAATTTAAAGAGAGAGCATGGTCGAGGGACCATCCCTTTATATTGAGGCCGAGGGGAACAGTGTTTCTCCTTTTCCATATATCGTCTTGT
>NC_137831.1:30930133-31082633 GCF_963921795.1 Nannobrachium achirus | reverse complement strand
ATAATAATATCTCACATATATATACAGCTTTTCTGACTACGCAAGGACGGTTTACACAAGGGCTGTGAGAAAACAACAAAGAAAAACAACTTTATTAGGAGGGGAAACGCTAAGAAAAGGCTAAGGAATAAAAAACGGTGTAATGAAGGGGGGTAAAAAGAGTAAAGTGGAGTTAGCTGGGGAAAGCGATGTTGAGGGGGGCATCTCTGATGTTTTGGGGAGTGCATTCCTTCTTTATCTTGTCCATCTCTTTCCACCACACATTTACACTTAGCCACCCAGTAAGGTATTTTGTAGTGATCCCCGTGGGGAAATTATTATTCTGAATTTAACCTCCTCTATTAAAAGCAGTGTGTGCAGCCCTAGAGGGTGCACAGGGAGCAATTAGGGGTTCAGTGTCTTTGCTCTGGGACACCTTAGCACAGAAGCTTGGAGGAGCCGGCGATCAAACTGGGAACCTTCCCATTCCCAGATGGCCACTGTAACTCCTGCAACACTATCACTGCAACAACATCAGGGACGTGCTGGCCATTGGGAAAAGCGGGACAACTCCCGAACGGCCGGTTCATTCTCGGCCTGTCCAGGCCGGCCATTAGGAAAAAAAATAAAAATAAAATGTCGGCCTTCGTTCCATTTTGGGGGCTGGGCGGCCAACAAAGTTAATCGTTACTGTCGGACAGAAACCTAGTTTCAAATTTATAAATCTTTTTCGCAAAGCAAAGCCCTGCTTCATCATACAAGGCTGTCGCACAAAAGTAGTGAAAACAGCCGATCTACAAGCACACAACGCCTCGCACCGCGAGTTTAAATCATTTTTAAAATGATAAATACAAAACAAACGGTTTTGGACATACAAGGTTTCCACCCGACAACGACGAAATATAACTCATGTACAATAATTGGCCCACTGGCTTGTCACTTGTCATGATCTGAAATGGCAAATCTTTGTGTAGCAGCAGCGCTATGGAGAGAGATCTCTCTCTATAGCGCACAATGAGGGCCTCTCCAACTCCTTTTCCCGGGCTGAATCAGGGGCCCAGCACGTCCCTGAACAACATCTTAACATTATGAAACGGTAATATGTATACTGTCAGAGTTAAGGGGAGACCTTCAAATTTCAAAGTTTGAGAACCACTGCTGTAGATCATTCCAACTCGATGTTTGTCACCGAGCACAGGAATAATATAAAGGGATTGCAATGCACATGGTGGAGCACCCCGCCCACCCCGAAGATAACAGTGGAAACAGCGACACGCACGCACGCACGCACACACACACACACAGGACCAAACAAACACACATGTACTTTTGCGTTGTGTATAAAAAGTGTCTGAAAAGGACCATGGATTGAGCACAGTTTATTACTTCATAACTAACGATCCCCCTGTGCACAGCAGAGATAACACACTTACTCCAGGAACGAACTATAAGCTGCTTGTTTCCTCATTCACTTTCTGTTTTTGTTGACCCTATCTCCACAGTCATGTAATGTCCCGCAATGAAGGAGAGAGAGAATGTTTTTTTTTGACCCTATCTCCACAGTCATGTAATGTCCCGCAATGAAGGAGAGAGAGTAGGTGTCGTCCTTATTATTTTGCTTTGTTATGCTAAAGACAATGACAAGTACAACCTGATATATAATGACTTTTGTCATTTCTAGTTTTTGCTGATATTTTACAATAGCTTCAAACAAGGGCTCAGAACTATTATCTGTTTTACTGTTAAAGTTTGCTTTATTGTGTGTGTGTGTGTGTGTGTGTGTGTGTGTGTGTGTGTGTGTGTGTGTGTGTGTGTGTGTGTGTGTGCGTGCGCATGCGCGTGCGCGTGCGTGTGCGTGTGCGTGTGTGTGTGTGTGTGTGTGTGCTTGCTTGTGCGTGTGTGTGCATGCGTGCGTCAGTGTGCTGTTCCAATCGGAGTCAATGGAGGAGTTCTGGTACCAGTTGGAGCTCCATGCCGTTCCCCCTCCAGTCACCACATTACCTCAAGTGCACTGTCAGCTGGGCAAGTATGTGCACACACACACACACACACACACACACACACACACACACACACACACACACACACACACACACACACACACACACACACACACACACACTGGGGTTTGTACAGCTTTATTATGGCTGGGTGAGACGAGATGGACTATCCAGCTGCGTGGAGAAGATGCACACTCAGCCTAAACAACATCACTAACTGATTCCTGTGGGAAGGGTTTGACAGAGACACAGACACACAGACACACGTACACACACACACACACACACACACACACACACACACACACACACACACACACACACACACACACACACACACACACACACACACACGCCACAGGGCATTGTGACTTGCCTGCATTTACCAACCGACTCTAAACTCTATATAAGTGGTCTTAAAGGGATAGTTCAACCCCCCCCCCCCCCCCCCCCCCAAAAACATACTTTTTGCGTTTTCGTGCGTTTTCTATCCGTCTGTCTGTCTGTCTGTCTGTCTCTCTCAATCTATCTCCTAGACATTCCATTATCTATTTGGTTAGAATTGACCAAGCATGTCATTGTACTAGTGTACAATGTCTTAATGTACATCTTATGCTCTGTGTGTGCATGCCTGTGTGTGTGCGTGCGTGCGTGCGTGCGTGCGTGCGTGCGTGCGTGCGTGCGTGCTTGCGTGCGTGCGTGTGCGTGTGCGTGTGCGTGTGTGTGTGTGTCAGATGGATCAGGCAGACCATTTCCCTGGTCAACCCTACAGCAGAGAGACTGGAGCTGTCTGTAAACAACAGCAATCCCAGGAACTACACACTGGAGATGGATGCAACACACACTGTAAGTGCCCACACACACACACACACACACACACACACACACACACACACACACACACACACAAACACACAATGTTTATTGGGAATATCGCATTAATCAACCGTATCTGCCCTAATGCCCTCATCGCATGTACATGCTTTAATGTATTTGAACCGATACGTATAAACACGCTGCATTGGCCTAAATAAAGCTTTGCCAGTACTGTAGTCTCGCGTAGCCAGGGAGCATTTGCAAATCACGTTAGGCAACAGTCTGGCCACGCGAGACTACGCCAGGGGCTTTTCTGAATTTAATTAGACTAAATAAGCGATTTAAACCGGTTTCCCAACGCCGTGGTGCATGTTTTATGTACAGTAGGAGCTCGGAACTACCTTTACTTTTTGGATAGTCGCGTGTCTTCCAACTCGACGTGGAGGCGGTCCGGGCCAGCGCTGGGGTACATTTATAGGACCTCATCTCGGAGCACAACAGTATTCAGTGACGGGTGAGGTTCTATATGGGGCTATCTCTGACTTTGTCTGTGACCCGTGGTACTGTAGGTCCCCCTAGACGTCCACATTTCTGATGTGGTCCGTCCATGTGACACCCAGGGCCATTCTTAGTAATTTCCACACAGTCAAGTGCCCTCCGGATCTTCAGGTCCTGTTCCGTCGAAGCAGTCCTGGCCCCAATGGTTCGAGTGCCGCCCCGTCCACTGTGGGAATGTTTTTTTCCTCTGTGTTAGCTTGAGGCTGCTCTCCCTGCTCTCCAATTCTACTGACAGTAGTAGTTCCCTTCCTCTCTCTGCTCTATCCGAGATTCGGCCTTGGACTTCCTCAGGATCAGTAATTTCTCCTCCCAAAAAAACTGTAAACTCAGTATGGTTAGATTTCAGGCTGTACTTTTTTTTAATAAATAATGATACATGTATTAGTAATACATCTTTTCTGGGGGATACATTGGCACAGTCGGTAGTGCTGTTGCCGCACAACTAGAAGGTCCTGGGTTTGATTCCTGTAGGGGACGCTGGGGGCGTGTTCTCTTCCCCGCGCCATCAGTGCCCATACCCTAGGTGGGGTTGGGGAAAGGGCCTTTCTGTGAGGAGTTTGCATGAGCTCAGTCCCTTGCTCTCCACAGGTTGGCAGAAGGAGAGTAGTGCCCAGGATTACATTAGACTGACACTGGGTGACACTGACACTGGGTGAAAAAAATGGGTTACAAAAACGTGGGATACATTTTTTGTAAAAAAAAAAGAAAAAAAAAATATATATATATGTGTCCCAATCTCCCCAGGAGCCAGTCATTGCAATTTTTTTCATTTTCATTTTTTCATTTCATTTGAAAGCTGGGGATCATAGCTACAAAATGATATATTGGTTGTGGAGATTGACCCAACAGTTTTGAAGATATGGCTTATAGAATGATGCCATGCTGAAATAGTACTTTTGAGATATTCAAGTTTTAAATAAATTTCTAACCTGCAATGACCTGACTCCGCCACATGGGGAGCAATCTTCAATTCAATCTTCAATTTAAAGAAGCTTTATTGGCATGAGAACACAAACGTTTACACAGTGGTGGAAAAAGTACCAACATTTTATAATAAAGTAAAGTATCAATTCTGCAATGTAGAATCACTCTGTTACAAGTAAAAGTCCAGAATAAAAAATGTACTTGAGTAAAAGTACAAAAGTATTGGTATCCAAATGTACTTAAAGTACCAAAAGTAAAAGTACAAAATGTTTGAAAATAGCAGATCTACAAGCTCACAACGCGTCGCACCGCAATGCGTTGTGAGCTTGTAGATCGTCTATTTTCAAATAGCCTTGGTATAACATAGGGCTAAAGTGGTTTATGTATGTTTTAAACTTTAGTTATTGCTCTCTAAAAAGATAATGCCACAACAGCATCTCAAGCATTATTGGGCTAAATGTAAAGACGCTACAGTGCGCCAACCGTGAAGCAGTTTAACCAATTTGCTACATACGTCTACACAAACGGTCAGATTACAAAGATAAATTGCTTAGTGAAGGCTCACAGATGTCACCATAGGGTACGCTCCAGCAGAATGTCCCGTAATGATCGTATTATTTAATGAGGAGCATTTTAATCCGATCGGTCGTCGTTTCCTTAAAAAGGTATTAATGTATCTAAGTGCAGTACACCTCGCAACCGATGGGGTCGCATGGCTGAAAAACAACAGAAAATGGCATCTGATCGGATTAAAATGCAGTTTATTAAACAATACGAAAGATACGGGTAATTCTGCTTGAGCGTACCATACTGTGACATCTGTGAGACTTCAGTAAGCACGTTATCTTTGAAATATGAAGGTTTTTGTAGACGTACGTAGCAAATAGGATTAACTGCTCAACACGAGGTTGAAGTGAATGTATTACGTGTGCAACAGGGCTAACTGTGCTAAATGTAGCATAATCAGTGTTTGTGTAACTCAGTCAGAAGGATTATTTGACCTGATAATAAAACACAATCTACAGGCTTAACCGCCTCGCGTTGTGAGCTTGTAGAAGAGAGCAACAATAGAGTTGGGTCACGTTTTATTTGTTTATAGCCTGCAGCTAGCGCTGCAGCTAGCGCTAGCTAACGCTAGCTAGCGTTAGCCGTTAGCCACTCATAGCCAGTCAACCAGAATAGTCTACTCTAAAGTCAACTTTCCGACGGCGAGTGAACGATTGCATTCCATCCATGTTTTCTTGGCTGTCAATTTATTGTCCAAAAAAACAAACACCCTGAACGTTAGAATTAGATAGTTTAGGACGACACTGATCTATTCAATGCTAAGCTAACTCAGTGACAAAGGAAGCTTCCGCACCGGAGCTTCACAGAAGACAAACGCATACGTCACAGACGCCTCCAGGCAGGAACGGATCATTTCACCAGCGTAGAAGAAGAAACAGCGGAAGAACGGCGGAAGAATAATAAATAATAATACACAAAATCATACATTACGTGGTTAATAATTGTTCATTTGGAACACACGTGGCATTAAATTAATGGGATAAATACTGTGGGTTGCTTCGCTAAGTAATGGAGTCCCGATATTACCGCATTTGGCTACAAACGGCTAACAAAGGCTGGCTAGTTAGCATTTTAGCTAATATAAACTGGGAGGACTAACAGAATTATGTACCGATCTCTCACATTAATTAAAAAAAGTCTTATTTACATGCAGAGTTAAGCTCTGGCGTTTAAGTGAAATGTAGCCTAGATATTATGAGATGCTGTTGTGGCATTAAAAAAAAAAGAGCAAAAAAAAAAAAAAAAATCATTTTGGCTACAGGGAATAATGACAGTCCCCGAGATGACTAGCTGCTGGGGGTGCTGGGACACATATAATAAATATTGTCATTATCATTCTACTGTGTTTTAAGCCTATACACTTTTTACTTTCTCTCTTTTTGTCCCTGAAGGCCTTTCCCTGAACTCTTGTCCTATAGTATAGAGTGTATGCGTGTGACATCATCATCATACCTGGAAATTATGCGGGAACGCCTACTGAGTGGCAAAACACTACTTTCTGGCCTTGACAGCCCATACATCCAAACAGAAAAGTCATATCTGATTGCATTAAATGATGTTTAACTCAC
Source organism: Nannobrachium achirus (assembly GCF_963921795.1). Lineage (NCBI taxonomy): Eukaryota > Metazoa > Chordata > Actinopteri > Myctophiformes > Myctophidae > Nannobrachium > Nannobrachium achirus. Next base: position 31,076,221 of record NC_137831.1, on the reverse strand, counting down.
TTTGCCATTCACTTTGCCACTCGATTTGCCACTCGATATGCCATTCACTTCATGCATGCGCATACCCTCTATAGTGGAGATGCCTGCATGGCGGCTTCATAGCAATGGGAGATTAGTCTTTCTGTTCACGCTGTGATTCTCCGCAGTTCCTCTCCTCTTTGCCATTAATAGCTGTGTCCTCTCTGTACATTTTGCGTGTGTGTGTGTGTGTGTGTGTGTGTGTGTGTGTGTGTGTGTGTGTGTGTGTGTGTGTGTGTGTGTGTGTGTGTGTGTGTGTGTGCATTGATATTGATGGCCATGCACGTGTGTTCTAGGTCACAGTGGCACCCCACTCCGCTGTACAGCTCGGTGTACGATTTAGTCCGTCTGCGTTGGGAGAGAGAAACCACAGTGCACGGATCACTTTCACATGCCCCCAGGTACGCGCACGCACGCACGCACGCACGCACGCACGCACGCACGCACGCACGCACACACGCACACACACACACAAACACAATGTTTATTGGGAAACCTTATCGCATTAATCAACCGTATCTGCCCTAATGCCCTCATCGCATGTATACACATGCTTTAATGTATTTGAACCGATACGTATAAAACACGCTGCATTGGCCTAAATAAAGCTTTGCATTCAGAGGCATACTGTTCTTAGAAGCTTTGGGCTTGTTTTTTTTCTGTAAAGTCGCTAAATATTGGTACTGTGACTACGTGTAGTTGCTTATTTGGGCTTGCTTCCTAAAGTTGTTTAAACCAGTGGTTCTCAAACATGGTCATGCCAAGAACGCCCAAATGAATTTGTGTTTGACCACAAACTCCCGATCTAAAGATATTTTGTGACCCCCCCCTACTAGATTTCTGTTGTTAAAATGTGAAAAGAAATATGTATATATATATATATAGGGTTAGGGTTATATATATATATATATATATATATATATATATATATATATATATATATATATATATAAATGCTTTTTTTTCAAATATCCGATGCTCATGTGGCATAGTTGGTTCTTTTGGGCTTGTTTTCATAGACCTAGTCGCTTATTTATCTTGCGAACTCAATACACTGACTGACAGACCTCCTCTCTCCTTCTGTTTCTTTCTCTTTGTCTCCCTCTCTCTCTCTTCCATGCATTCTGCCTTTTTCGCACGGTTTCTTTCCAAGTTAAAGGAATGGTGTTTCCTGCTGAGTGGGCGTGGCCTGATGCCAGAGAGGGAGGAGCCAGTCAGCGTCTCCTCTGTGATTGGCTCTCACGGCTCGGTCATCGTTACCTTCACGAACCCCACCGAACAGCCGGCCCTGGTCGACATAACGCTCACAGGTCACGTGCGCTCCAATCTCATTCACACACACGCGCGCCCATGCATCAAAGTTACACACTTAACTCAATTAGCGCCGATCCCGAGAATACTCGTGAAAAATACTCGAGTAGCACATGCTGCCGATCCCGAGTATACTCGTGAAAAGTACTCTAACGGCGGTACTCTATTACCTGTTGGTGCGCGGAAGGTCCTGACACGATCGCCCTCGCCGATTCATCATCATCACTGATCCACGAGCACAAAATAGTAATCCCATAACATTGAGGCAGACGGGGAATCTCATCTTTAATGTCCATTATCTCAAAACAACACTTTTAAAGGGAGGATGGCAGTAGATTCTCGCTTATATAACACATGTTGAAAAGCACCGATCCGCCATTACACAACCACATGTTGACGATGACCGCTTCCTGTGAATGACGCGATGACGTCAAACCGGAAGTGTTTACGCTATGGACTTCTGGCCTTCAAAATAAGACAACGGTCGTGGATGCAGCCTGCGGGAGGCACGCTGGACATTTTAATCCATTAATTTCAGGAGCACTAAATGAGTTAAAACTCTCATACCTGACTAATACCCTCATACCTGACTGACTACTTATTCTGTTATTGTTATGCTTGATTCATGGAATACATACCACCCCAACGGAAATAAGTCCCCAGGCATGTCCGTTTTATTGTGTTATGCTTTTAGCCCTAATGTCTGACGTTAACACACGCTGTTTACATGTTTGACTAATAAAGTATTCAATCAATCAATCCAAAAATGTTTAATGCTGGTTTTCACGTCTCAGATGAGGACCCGAGTGGTGCCCCGAGCAGACAAGAACCATCCGGGGACAAAGGAGTGTTCTGGGTCCCTCTTCGACGCACTCAAGGTCTGTTCGTCATTACACCCTTAAGACCGGGCAACGCGCCCGCGTCGCGTTTGATTTGAACCACTTTAACCATTATTTTATGCTTTAACTATTGAAAAATAGCAGATATACAAGCTCACAGCGCGGCACCGAGTGCCACGCTGCGAGCTTGTAGATCTCTATTTTCGAAATGTGTCTTTGAATATCTTTGACCCGATCTTTGACCCGACTTAATCCTTCCTCTAAATCAGTGGTTCTCAAACTTTTTCTTGTCAAGGACCCCCGCAGACTCCCATCTCAAAATATTTAGTTCCAGGGACCCCCCAGAAGCAAATATTTGATTTGCAAGATATATTCAAAGACTGGCAAAACAAAATTTTGTTTTTTTAAAATAGCAGATCTACAAGCTTGCAGCGCGGCACTCGGTGCCGCACTGTGAGCTTGTATATCTGCTATTTTTCAATAGTTAAAGCATTCAATAATTCTAGGCCTAAATTGGTTTTTAAGGTGAAAGATGAGGCAGAACACAAAAGATAAAACGTTGTTCACAAGTGAAAACTTTTCTCTTACTGAGCTAAATTCCCTAGGGCAGCAATAAACCAAGACTGGCGATGCTAGTTGGTGCCAAACCCTGGATTTGTACCTTAACACCTTCTAAGCCTGACCGTACTCCCTCGGACTTCCTACTTGGTCCAATCAGCCACACGTCTATTCCCGGACTTTTGATATAAATGATAATAATCAAAAAAAAAAACATCGGCCATTCTTCTCTGTGTCATTTTGGAGCCATCTGAAACGGTTAATATCCTCTCTCAGTCATTTTCTGGGACTGGGTGTGATGCTCGTAGTATCCAGCAGGCCGCGCCGTTGACTCACATTCTGGATGGATGGGTGGCTAGGAGTGGCCTCCTACTCTCCACGTTGTTGAAACTCGACAAGAAGGGCACACAACATGGCTGCTCTTTGTCTCTGTTCGTGGATCGCGGTCTCAATCATGTTCGGGCGCCGCTTCTCTATCGCTCCTTTCCCTGCTTCGCCGCACGTAAACGAATGGAATTGATCTCCCCTCCGCCTCGCCAAAGTAAGATCGCCGACCTCTGCAGGATGAATATGTACGCTGTATCGAGCACTCCATTACGTGTTGTTATCATGTGGGCTTTGTTTTTTTAAAACATGTTTGTAAATAAATGGCTTATTTCTTCGGCGCTACCTCTGTTCAGAGGGTTCTGCCGCGGCTTTTTCTAGGTGTTAAACATACTTTGAAGCTTTAATTGAAAATGATACATGAAACCTTAGGCACCTGATTAATTAGCCTTGTGCATGGAAAAGAAAAAGGTTGTTAGAGATTCACTGAAAGTGAATATACATGAAATGTAAATGCATAGGCTACTGTACGTGTCATGAGTTCTTAGAACATGTGAAACTTAACCTGTCCTGTCATAATCAATCAAAATGAAATATGAGCCCAGAATTAGCATTACACTTGTCTATCTAACATAATCTAACAAAGTCAAAAGAATATTACAAACTCAAAGCTGTTTTGCACACTATGTAAATTCAAATATGTGGTTACATTTGACAAAACGCACGTTACAACAATACAATATGCAATTCACATTATGGATAAAATCTCAATGGAACTCTCCAAAACTTCTCATAATGAAAACAAGTTTTTAGTTTTTTTAAAGATTTACTTCAGAGCTTCGAGACTGCCTCCATTCTTGCCCCAATAGATTTATCGTACTCCGTTTTAAATGTTTAATAAAACCAGAGACGCCAAGCGGCACTTTTTTTAATTCCAGTCAGTAAAACAGAGCTTTGGGCCTATCAAACTTTGTTGCAAGGAGTGAAAACCCGAATTGAAATAAGTCCATAGTCATTAATATTGTATATTGGTTGAAGCACTTTTGGGGGAGGCGCAAAAATGTTTCACTCTCAAGAGTTTTATGAGTACGTCTGACAAAAGGGTTCTGTGTTGGACCCCAAGTGAGACAGTTACAGTAGACTCTCACCCTGTTATCCAGTCTCATTAAAACGCAGCAGATGCGAGCCATGCAGAGTGGACCCGGGACCCACCAAAGACACTGGAACACATAGTCACGCTAGAAAAGCTCCCCTGTCGAAAACAAGGCACAGTTGAGCATTGTGTGTATCATATTGTATGCATTTTACATCAAGAGCTCAGTATTCCAACCCTGTCGCGTTTACTCAAAAGCAGTTAAAGCTCAGACCAAACTCAGACTTTGCTTATGTTTCACATTTCTATGGGAAATGGATGACTCTTAAGCTGTCTTTAATGGCTGTTGTGACTGACCAAGCAGGCGATTCTCTCTCCAAAGACATGTCTAATGATGCATAAATGCATTGTGAAAATGTGAAAACGCCCTCATGTTGTGTGACACATGTGCCGTAGGCGTGCGTGTGGCTGCGGGTGCCAGTCTGGACGTGCCCGTGGTCTTTGCTCCCGACACCATGAGCCTGCAGCGCGCCTGGCTCTGCCTCACCCTGGACAGCCATGCCACGTCCAACATGGGCACAGATAAGAGGTGTGTGCGTGTGTGTGCGTGCGTGATGATGAGAAATGTTTGTCGACTGCCTTTTTTCGCTGCCGAAAAAAAATTAAAAAATAAGCTATGATGACTAAATCTAATGCTAATTACAGTATTTTGACGATTTCGTCAACAGATAAAAACTAGACCAAAATGTTAGGGGGGGACTTGTGGAGAAGAGAGCCAGTAGAACTAAAAGACAAGTCATGTTATGTTTGGTTAGGCTCTTGTGTTGCGCTCTGAAAATAGCTTGTAGATCGATTATTTTCAGCAAGTGTCAAATCAGGCATTCAGGCCCGCCAAAAATTTCTTTGGACAAAATCAACTGACTAAAACTGATATTCAAAAGATGCTGATTGGCTCTTCCATTTTATTTTATTTTATTCTTTCTGCGTAACACCCACCCACGCTGGTCTGCAGAAGACTGAATTAATTCATGCGACCGGGATGGTTTACCGGGCTATAATCTATCACTACTGTAGGTCAGGACCCTTCTTTGGTCAGGGGAGATACAGTATTGTGCTTATGAGCCTCAGTCAGTGCTACTTGTCAACCAATTAGGTGTCCTACCTGATGCCAGGGTCTAAATGTCTCGGTGGAAGAATATGGGGGCGGTTTTAGCTCAGAATGTAGAGTGGCTGTTTGGGAACACACACACACACACACACGCACACCCTTGCACGCGCGTGCGCGCGCAAGCACGCACGCACGCACGTACGCAAGCACGCACGCACGCACGCACGCACGCACGCACGCACACACACACACACACACACACACACACACACACACACACACACACACACACACACACACTTTGACATTGCTTCTGCTGTTTTGAAACTAGATGATAATTATAAACTAACACTAAAATAACATATAGGATGCAGATGCCACACAGTAAGGTGTTTAAATTACCGTCATCGCATTATTGTGTAACTTCGGCTCAGGCCATTAGCACGTAGCCACTAGATTAAAGTGATTGATATTTAATCCATTTTCTCCATTTTAGAAATGTTATATCTCAGTGTGGGAACAATGAAGTGGCTTTGGATAGAGTTCTGGCATGGTTGCAAATGGATGTTGTGCATGGTATCATATTTTGCTACTTATAGCACACACACACACACACACAAATTGATCGCTATTGGTCTCTGACACTAGTCCTTTACATTAGCCTTGTACAAGCCATACAAAAGAAAATGTGGTTTCACGTAATGCATTAGGCCTACGTCAAAGTGTAGAGAAGGTTTCTTCAGCGTTTTTCAGGCCAAGGACTCATGTTAAATGTGTGTTTTCTGACATTGAATGACTTAAACTCTCAATACTTTGTAAACTTGACCTTTGGCTCAGTACTTGGTATGCTCTCTTTTCCCACTGTACACCAAACCTCTTTGCAGAAAATAGCTGATCTGCAAGCTCATGTGTCGCTTTGTAGATCTGCTATTTTCGGCTAATGTTCCCCCCAGAATAGGGTTGCTAGGATTCAAGTGGTTAATGTAAAAAAAAAAAATCACGCAAAGATTTGGTGGCCCCCCTGCAGTATCTCTAAGGACCCCTGGGGGTCCAGGACTCCCTTTTCAAGACCTCTGGTTTAGAGCAGTGGTTCTCAACATTTCCAGGCCGCGACCTCCAAAATAGTCATATTTTAGCTGGGGATATAATATGCAAATATGTCCCTGGCCTGTGTATTTTTGGTTGCTTCCTGAAAGCTGAAAAGCTCTGAGTCAAAAGGCCCAATACACTGATATAACGACATCATAAAATCACCTGATCCCCTTTTTTTTTTACCATTCAACAACACTGTGGGTGTGGTTAACCTCAGCTGGGTCACCACCCACCTGAAAACCAGGTATACTTAACTCATTTAATGCCACCCTTTCACCACTAGAGGGGGCCAAGTGTGCCACAGACAATCCCATAGAGATATGCTGGTATATGCAGAAGCCCTGCAGCCATGACTTGCCTAAACACTTTCCTTTGTGCATGTACAGGAAGAGGATGAAGTTAGCTTGAAGTTAGCTATTGGCTACCAAGCATTTTAAAAGCCTTATTTTCGTCAACTTAGCCATGATTAAACCTTGCACACCTCATGCATGGGAAAAAAACAGAGAAGAATGAGCTCTAAAAAATCCAATGCAATCCTGGATTGCATTGTTGTGGGTTTGTGCAGTTTGTTCACAGCTTTCAAACAAAAAAATCCGATTGGAAATCCGTTCAGGCATTCTTGAGATAATAGCCATTATGTTTTACACTGTTGTGAGCTTGGAGGTCTGCTACCTGAGTTGTATGGGGGTTGTATGGGGGTTAAACATGCAAAATCGCGATTGAAATCATGTTCACTAGTTTTGATGGGGTCCAAAAAAAAAAAAATCAAAAATTTTTTTTTTTTTTTTTTTAATCACGAGTATACACGTGATTGGCACTGTGGGATGCGCTAATATATCACGTGTATACTCGTGATTGGCACAGAATGAGTTAATGACCCCACAAAAACATAATTTTAACACTTTCTGTACACTTTTTTGAAAAAAAAAAAATAATATCTTCCTCCAAGTATAATCATAATACCTGATGGTTATGTTGTAGGAGCAGTGGTATTAAGAAACACCACTGCTCTAGGGCACTCATGAACAGCCCACACAGTATAACTTAAAGGTGATACACCATGAAATTTCACTTTTCCTATTTTAAAACCTTTTTTTGGGGTCCCACTAGCACCTTCTATCCTCACAAAGTCCCATTTCTGACCATTGTGTCTTTCTCTGGTTTTGGGAAGGCCGAGGTTAAAAGCATCCCACAGGTTCTCAAAACAGGCTGTCCAGATTTGCTGCCGTCGCTGGCGTCATGGACATAAACAATATGACATAAATACTTTTTAAATGCATGGTGTATTAAAGGTGTATCACCTTTAATGTTACCTCTCATCAGGTCAGAGAAGGAGCATGAGGAGCAGTCGGCCATCGCATGGGTGTATCCCATCCGCGGGGTTCCTACCGAGGCCCCCGGCCAGGCCTCCCAGCTGGGCACGCTGCAGTGCGACACCGGCCGCCGTCTGGAGGAGAGGCTGGATGTTCAGCTCACCGGATGTGTGCCAGGGAACCAGGCCCGGAGCGGGCAACAAGGTGGGGCGCCATCCACGTTTGAAATCATGACAAGTTGCTGGAATTATTTTATACTTTAGCTATTGAAAAATAGCAGATATACAAGCTCACAGCGCGGCACCGAGTGCTGCGCTGCGAGCTTCTAGATCTGCTATTTCTTTTTTGAAAAATCGTGAACATGTGTGCAAATCTTTGAATATATAATTTTCAAAGCAATTTTTGTAACTCAAATCTCTGCTTCTGGGGGCTCCCTGGAACAACATAAATGGGGGTCCGCGGCCAAATACATGTAATTTTGGGGGTCCTTGACATCGCTGACAACCGCTGATTTCGAAGAAGGATTTTCGAAGAGATTTATAGAATTGGGTCAATGTATTCAAAGACTTAGGGAGGAACTATCAATAACTAGAAAAATATTGTTCCTTCGAAACAATTGTGGGCTCGCTTCAAGCCAGAAAACAATGGCTATAAAAGTACAAAATGTCAAGATCGCAGGCAGAACCTATAAAGTAAATACTAAAAAGAATAAAGCTATTTTTTTAAAGTGCTCCAGGCTTGTCCCAGATACAGCCTAACTACTAGCACAATTCTCTTAAAATAAGGCAAGCCCAGTTTCTTGTCTGACAGTATCATGCTTTCTGCTAATGGTGCAGACATTGGTGTCAGTTCTTCTCTACTTCCACTTGTACAAATGAGAAGAAGCTATCTTGTTTGGACCAATTCTATGAATGCCTTCCAATTGTTCTGAAAGAAACATACCGGTATGTTGCTACCATATATCAGGACCCACAGAAGTAAACCGGTATGTAATTTGGCCACTGGGACCCATCTCAAAACCAGGGCATGACATTAAGGCTTGTCCTGCTGTCCGGAACAAGTAATAAATCCTTCCGGACAAGCTAATTAAAAATGTACTTGTCCGTTGGACAAGTGGCTCTTGGTTTCACTTTTTCTGTGACGCTTATAGCAGTTTTGTGCTGTTATGCAGACTATGGACCGCCCATACTATGGAGTGGAGGGTGGAGGGAGCAAGGGGGGTCGTTAGCAGTCCTTTTTTATTCATTCTATTTCAATGTCTGCATGCATAGGAGCACAAGAAATGACTGTGAAATGTCATTTTTTTTACTTTTGTGCCTGGACAAATGAGTGGGAAATGTACTTGTCCAAAGCACAACGTGCCTCAAAAATGTAACGTCAAGCCCAGTAGGCTATTGTTCCAGCAAAGATTTGAGTTAGATCTTTTTTTTCTAGATATATATACGGTAGATATATAAATTTAAGATTTGTTCAAATATTCACATACACATTTGAACACATACAATACACATACAGTACACATGTGTGTGTGCGTGCATGTGTTGTATACAGCAGGGGTTCCCAAACCTTTTTGTCTCTATAAAATGTACTAAACTAGTGAAAACAGCAGATCTACAAGCACACAACGCCTCGCATTGCGAGGCGTTGTGTGCTTGTAGATCGGCTGTTTTCACTAGTTTTGTGCGACGGTCTTGTATGATGAAGCAGGGCAAAAGACATACATTTGAAACTTAGAGATACAAGGTTTCTGCCTGACAGTGACGATATTTTAGTGATTATGTTGCGAGGAAAACTTTGAGATAATAGCCATTTTGGTTAGAACTGACTGAAAATAACTTTGTACTTCAAGTTTAAAATGATAGTAAATATGTCCAAATAAATTCCAAATATTATCAAGTTATCTCGCGGCACCCCTGGACTGCTGTCACGGCACCCCAGGGTGCCCCGTCACCCACTTTGAAAACCCCTGGTATACAGTATGGAGCTTCTCTCATCCCATCTTTGTTGCTTGCCTCTCTTCTTCTCTGACAGCGTCGGAGGTGCTGCTGGAGGACTTCCTGTGTGAGGTGCGTTGTGAAGACGCAGCGTGGTCTGAGGAGGTGGAGGGCTGCGTGTCTGTGGGGGTCCTGGCAGCCGCCAGAGACCCCCAGTCTGGCATCGTAACGCTCAACCTGAACCTGATCTTCAACCCCCACACGCCACACAGGTAGGCTGGGGGAAATCTCGCTTTTGCGAACGCCCATCATTTCGACCGGAGGGTTAGCGACTCGCTCCGCGGAGGTTAAGGTTGAGGGTTAGAGTCGGGTGTCGAAAAGATGACATGTAGTAACAGCGACACGCTCCCGGTAGGCTATGTCCCATTAAGACCTGATAGTGTGGTATGAGGCGTGTACCTCCGTAGGATTTCTAAAATTCTTTTTCACACACGCACGCACGCACGCACGCACGCACGCACGCACGCACGCACACACACACACACACACACACACACACACACACACACACACACACACACACACACTTCTGATCTCTAAATGAAAGCATGACACGTGCTATGCAGCATTTGTATTGTCAAGCTCTGCAAGCTTGTGAATCTGCTATTTTTCTTCTGGTGATCACTGGGGTCCTTGGCCAGTTTATACTCCAAAGGAACCAATATTGTGAACACCCACACCGTGCTATGGCAGCAGCCAGTGCCACCTGAGCTTCTCAACATAGACAATAAGTACAGTATAGGAGAAACCTTGAGCTCAGACTCGTAAGGCAGAGAATCAATCACACACACAAGGGAAACAACACTCACAGAGACATCAAATCGAACAATAAGAGCATAGAAGTATCTCTCTCTCTCTACTGTGTTGATGTGTTGATACACTTTGTCTCCACTGGATGGTCACAGAGTGAACACAGTGCACTCATTTGTCTTGATTACTTATCATTTGTCTCTCCCTCTGTCTCTCCTTCTCCCTCTCTCTCTGTATCTCTGTCTGTCTGTGTGTCTCTCGCTTTTGTTTATCTCAGCCGGGCCGAAAGAATGGCAGAGACTATGTTTTGTATCCTGTCCATCCTTGTGTCTGTCCCTCCGTCCTTCTGCCAAACTGTGCCTGGCTGCCTCACACAATTCCTGGATGCCAATTCAGAGCCTCTGCCCGAATTATTCAGATTGGTCTGTTATAGCGCCACTATGGCCGATTTTTGCAAAACATCACTTCTATACATTTTTTTTCCAAACGTCACACAAATCGGTACGCAGTATCTCTATAGTCGTGTGATCAACGGATGTTCCATATTCCATCCTGATTGGCTAACATTGGCTTCCAATGTTTGCAGGACCTCAAATCATGAATGCTGCGTGCAATTTCCGTGAAACTTTGCAAACATATTCCGACTAGGCCAAAAACAACAAAAGCCACCCTATTCACAAGCAGGTTAGATCTTTGCAAAAATACATTTTAATCATATGTGAACTGGTGACCCCCACCGTGACAAGCACTTGGAAGTGTAGGGGGTGAGGCATTAGAACCACTGCCTTAAAGAATTGATAAAGATTGTTCTGTGCACAGATTCTTTTTAGCTCACTCTAGCTCTAAAAACACAGCACAGTATCATCATTGTCGTTACTAATCAGATTTGCGCGTAATCCAGTTCCCCGCCGAGATCCGCCACGATGCGGTTGGTGCTGAGTAAACGGCGCTCTCTCTCCTTCACCGGCAGACGGCGTCATCTTGAGGGAGGCCATTAATGAGGCGTGCCCCCGGCACAATCGATACCACAGAGAAACCATGACTCCACTGTGAGGAAATGAAGAGGGGAGGGGGAAGTTAATGGCTTCCTCCATTATCCCCTCCTCCTACCACACCCACGCACACACACACACACACGCACACACACACACACACAAACAACCAACACACGCACACACACACACACGCACGCACGTCGCGCACACACACACACACACACACACACACACACACACACACACACACACGCGCGCGCGCCTTAGAGGGAGATTACAGTTTGGCGTAATGTTTTCAAGATGAACTGGAACCTAGTTCGAACGGCGACGTGACAAAGATAAATGAGGCCGATGGAAAACGATCGCTCCTCGAGATACATTAGAACATCTGAATGATATCAGCAACATGATAGATTTCAAACGGATAGAGGATAGCCTTGAAATTATAGTGTCTGTTTCTGTACAGACAATTCTCTTTTTTTTTTAATGTTTTTTGTTTCCCCCCCCCGGCCTTGTTTTTGTCACCTGTAACATGTTATGAAAAGCTTGAATGGTTATGGCTCTCTCCTAAACAAGAGATAATAGCCCTGATATATCTCACTTTTTAGTAGATGAACTAGAACGATGCAAAGAATCAGACTGATTGATGTTTTAATCTTCTTCCATCGCTTCCGTGTTATGTTACTTGTCAACCTTCTGGCTCAATAGTTCACTCATTTTGTAAGGGAGTTAATAGTTGAATCTTTCAACATAGCCCAGCCGCTGTGTTGTCTATGGGTCAATCCTTGGCACAACCAAAGAACCATGAACTCACATCACATTGCATGCCAAGATTGAAACGCTATATTAACTACTTTTGCTGGGGACCCCTGATAGATTGAAGATTTGTTTTGGGGCTTTCATGCCTTTATTGATAGGACAGTAGACTGACAGGAAATGGGGATAGAGATGGGGAGCGACACGCGGCAAAGGTCGTCGAACCGGCGACGAGGCCAGGCATTCATGCCTATGTGGCAATGCCTAAGTGGTATGCGCTTGCCAGTAGGCCATATTCCTTAAATATGTTGTTTTTAATGTAATAATTGGTTGTATATAAATGTGCTCTATAAATAACGTCTGTTTGATGGATTGATTGATTGATTATGCCACCAAAATGTGGAATGCCTTGCAATTTGCAACTGGACCTGCAGTACGACCTAGACAAGTCTTTTATCTAACTTGCCTAAAGAAATTACCCCCACTGTTATATGATTGGTTGAATTGAATACACCGGACCACAATGGAAACAAGCCTTCATGGCTTTTTTTGTTTGATCCGTTTAGCATTACTGTACACCTGTACTTATTGCAAACTGGATCACTGGTGTGTCAGTACAGTACCACATAAATAAGGCTAAAGTCCTTCCCGCAGCTGGCCTGGGTTTGAATCCAACCAGAGGCTCTTTTGCTGTATGTCATCCCAAAGCAGAAATGCCAAAAATAATAATATAAAAGATAAATAGTCACATTATCACCTAGAAACACATGAATTCCCATAAAGCAGGTATTCCCTGTAAAACTGGGGTATTTGTGTAGCAATGCAGTCGTTAAGGAGTGTGTGTGTGTGTGTGTGTGTGTGTGTGTGTGTGTGTGTGTGTGTGTGTGTGTGTGTGTGTGTGTGTGTGTGTGTGTGTGTGTGTGTGTGTGTGTGTGTGTGTGTGTGTGTGTGTGTGCGTGCGTGCGTGCGTGCGTGCGTGCGTGCGTGCGTGCGTGCGTGCGTGCGTGCGCGCGCGTGCGTGCGTGCGTGTGCGTGTGTGCGTGCGTGCAGGTGCACAGCGGTCCTGGTTGTGCAGTCTGTGGCTGGTGGACTGTGGAAGTTTCCACTCACTCTCGTTGCCACGGAGCCGCAGGCGGATGACGTCATCCGTATTTCTGCCGTCGGATTGGGCAAGACCTCTGCCGTGGGCTTCCGTCTGACCAGCACCACCAGGTAGGTGTGTGTGTGTGTGTGTGTGCTGTGCGTGTATATAGTGCATGCACACAATTTAATTCTCTCTTTTACTCCAGCTATTCACTTCGTATTAGAACTGAGTTCTCATGGAAGTTGAGTTTGTAGTCATCCTCTATGACTTGACTCAAGAGATATCAGTTAGTTTAAGTCGAAACATTGTTTGTCCAAGCGGTTATTTTCAGGAAATGGAAAATCAATGTTCTAATGGAGTTATAATTTGGTCGCAGAGTCTTCTTCATACTTGTCAATCGTTAAATATTCATAAAACCCAACCTGGATATCCGATTTTCAAAATCTTCCAAACGTTTTCCAAACAGCTAAAAAAAGTAGCTCTGCTATATATTTGTTTCCGCCCAACAGCACCAGAAATTTGTAAACTAAATAACAAGATCACACCCAGTGTGAAGTGAGCGGTGCTATTTACGAGTTGATTTCATTGAGCGTCCCACGAAGCTTGGCCAATGTGTCCCTGGGCATACAACAAACTTTGAGCGCTTTGTGCCAAGATGGAGGCCAGATGTAGGCCACGCTTCGCGTCCCGCAAAGCTTGGCCAATGTGACCCTGAGCGTGCAAACGGACAAAGCCAGATGTAGGAGCTTCTTCCAGGAGCACCGCTCAAAAGGAAACATAAACTTAGTATGTTAGTAAAAATTCAGGGGAAAAAAAGAAAAGAAAAAAACAACAACAACATACTGTATTAATGAGGTATTATACATTAAAATGCATGCTGTGCTTATTCAGAGCCCATCACTGTGCCTGTAGTTAGAGCAGAGTTTCCCAGCTGTGCTTCTGGGTTCCCCTGGTACTGCAACAAGGGCAGTGCATGTCAGCAACCTGACTTAACAGTATTCATGAGGTTTGCTGGTGTTTTTAATCCATTAAAACCTGTTGCCTTATACAGGATAACAGCTCAAATCTAAAATGATACAGATGCTTTCCTGGAGTGAATGGGTTATAATGGGCAGGAAAATTTCTAAAAGGGCCTTTTGGTGAAAATATAAAAAATAGCCGACCTCCAAGCTCACAAGGCGTTGTGCTGCGACGCGTTGTGAGCTTGGAGGTCGGCTATTTTCGATGCTTGATTTCTAGAGAGGGCAATTATTTCAACATAAGATGCTGCATTCAAGTTCAGGAGAGTTTGGACGAGGCAATTCTCTTGAATGCTGCCTTCAGGTATGGCATGGAAAGAGGGCATTTGCATTTCTTTCACCATAGTAACAACTACATTCCTGGTATGGAGAGGGCAATTTCTTACAGACAGATAAAAGGGCAGGGGCTCAAGCCCCCTTTGATGTGTATGTGTGCACGTGCCTGATAATGGGAATGTTTGGTGTGTCCCAGGTCTGAAGAGGGCTTCACGGCCACGTTCCTCCCAGGCAGCGGCGCTGCGTTCGGGGTGACCCCGTCCTCCGGCACGCTGCCTCCCCTGGGCTCCACCGGAGCCCTGATCACCCTGTCCTTCACCCCCACCATGTACAGCAAGAAGCACGCGGCCAGACTGCTGGTCCAGGTACAATACACACACCGACTTGCATAGCCGCTGTAAGGAGTTTCGCCGACGGGCGCATGAACGCACTATAGCCCCTTTTCCACTGGGGTTGAACAGGTTGGAACACATTATTACTTGATTGGCTTTAACTATTAAAATAAATTGCAGATATACAAACTCACACTGCGGCACTGATAGAAAAAGCAAGTGAAAAATCCTTATTGAAAGAAGGATAAGAAAAAAGGAAACTGTAACTATCATTTCATCGAACCAGTGGCAACTGGGGACCCATGCTCCCAAGGCGGGCTCTTTAACCTTTCAGCTATGCCGCCTCTAATCCCAGAAGTTCTTTTTTTTGGGGGGCGAGAAGAACTTCTGTGAAGAAACTATTATATCTCTGGGCCGGAAGTCAGCCCAGCTCAGAATCTGAGTAGCAGGAAGTTGCACATGGTAACCAGAGGCAAAGATGGAGGAGGTCTCAAAAAGCCCAGAAATCGAGGCAAATCCTAGAAAACTATGCCGCCTTCAATTACAATGGTTCTGTTTAATACATTGAGAGCCTAATACGTAAGAGAAGTTGTGCAGAAAGTACTGGGAGCTGATGGTAGGTGAGGTGTGCTCCACCTCAGCAAACCATCTCCCAGGGGCCTCGCACAGACAGACATAGATAGACAGTTAGACTCCTCACCCTCTTAAACTCTCAATACATACTGTAAAAACTAAATAAATATATATATCGGGACCAAATAATGTAAGAAAGTGACAAGAATTGTGAAGGTATTCTCAAGAAAACAATGCTACTCCAACTATGGGTAACATAACACGATAACAGAGGGGACTCGTATTGAAAGAGTTCCCAGCAAATACCTGGATATAATGGATAGACGACAAACTGTCTTTTAAAACAACAAAAACCAAAATTAGCATTTCTTTATAGAAACAAAGCTTGTTAATTCACCAGTTAATTAAAGTTGTAGATTATGGCGATATTATTTACATGCACTCTGCTCCCTCCTCACTAAAGCCACCCGATGCAGTCTACCACTTCGGTTTATAACCTTCTTTTTTTAGCAGAGAACAGCACTGCACTGTTTTTTTAATCTACAAAGCCTTCCTTAATAGATTGCCTACTTATCTTAACCACTTATCAAAGCTTAAAGTTTGCAATCACCGTACCCGTTTACAAGATGACTTGCTTTTTAAACTTAATTTTAATTCCCCACTGTTAATTCTGAGCGTTACGACTGCCTTTCATTACTATGCCCCTCACACGTGGAACTGTCTACAATACTAATCATAATAATCTTAACTAGAAAGGTGCAATTCTGGGAAATTCAAGTGTGGTTGCAAAAGCTTTACAAAAAACAGGTTCACTTAACTGACAATAGGTTATCTGACCTAGAACAATAGTGTGTTGCCTATAGCAACCATGTACCGTATTTTCCGGACTATAAGGCGCACTTAAAAGCCTTTAATTTTCTCAAAAAACTACGGTGCGCCTTATAGTCCAGTGCGCCTTATATATGGATCATTCATTGACATTGAAATTCCCTTAAGCACAGCTCCATCTGTTGGATGCATAACGCAACGGTAGCGTCTATTATGTGCGCCTTATAGTCCGGTGCGCCTTATATGTGAAAACAGTTCGAAAATAGACCATTAATTGACAGTGCGCCTTATAGTCCGGTGCGCCTTATTGTCCGGAAAATACGGTACATTATATATTGTGATGTCAAGTTTTGATGTCAAGTGAAGCAACCACACTTGCAATTCTGGGAAATTTTAAGTGTGGTTGTACTGACGCGAGTCGTGAGAACTGAATTCCGTCTTATCATTTATATTACAGTATATATAGTATATAGTATATATATAGTATATATATTGTATTGTATATGTATTGGGATGTCATGTGAAGAGTGACAACAGTGTGTAAATCATGACCAAAAAGCTAAAAAGCAGGTTCACTTGGCGGGTAAACAAGAAATTACATCATGGGAAACGATGTCCTTTTATACCAGCTTGGGCCTTGTGGACTGGTATGGAATGGAATGATAATGGCCTTGTGGAATCCACTGGGGACTGAATTCTGTCTTACCATTTATATTATAACTAGTAAGACGCCTCAGGGCGACAAGCGACCTTGCCCTAAAGGACGAGATCGCGCCACAGTGATGTGGACATCAGGACTGTGGACATCCGGGTTGTGGACATCAGGGATCTCCATATATGGGCATAAAAGGGGAGTTCGCGCCACAGTGATATGGACATCAGGGATCTTCATGTATGGGCATAAAAGGGATTGTTCCCCTGGCATCACAGGGATCTCCATATCTCCATATATGGGCATAAAAGGGATTTGTTCCCCCTGGCATCACAGGGATCTCTCTAACAGGGCATCATTAATATTGATGACATCAGGGAACTCCATATATGGGCATAAAAGGGATTCTTCGGTCGCAATAATATAAATTGTATGATATCAAAGCTTCGTTTTTATTACCTGCACCAGCAGAGCACACGAGTACTGCGCTCGGCTGCGTATGTACAGTAGGTATGTTGGTGTCTGTGTCTGTTTGAGCCCCTAGCCCAATCAGGGACCAGCATTTCTGGCAACATCATCATTAACAGCCAATGAGGGACCAGCATTCCTGGTGAGGCCACAGTGGTGATGTCACTGGCATCGCCAATGGTGATGCCAATGGTGAGCGCACCTCATGGCGCGCTCTGATGGTGCACAAGTAGGTTATACATGGCCTACTTGTGCACAAGACGCAAGTTGGCACCGTACAGAGTTTCATTTTGTTTTCGTCAGTGAAAAAAGGTAGTCACCGAACATTTTTCGGCATAGTTTTAGTCGACGATGTCAATACTGCA
The DNA here is from genome assembly GCF_963921795.1 of Nannobrachium achirus. Lineage (NCBI taxonomy): Eukaryota > Metazoa > Chordata > Actinopteri > Myctophiformes > Myctophidae > Nannobrachium > Nannobrachium achirus. The sequence goes on along the minus strand of NC_137831.1, from coordinate 31,058,473 downwards.
CGTAGCCAAATAAATTGAACAAATATATAGCTGTGGCTTGATTGTGTTTTTTGGCTAGACGGCGAACATGCAGTGGACCTACGAGGTGAGAGGGATCACCCCGCTTTTCTCCCCGCCCAGTGCCAGGTCCTTCATTGGGAGTACCTCTGCGCTCAAACCCGCCACCAGCCAACGGAGGAACTTTGTGGTGCGGAACCTCAGGGTTCTTGCCCTGGCAAACTCCTCACCTCTCAAGTCCACAGATAAAAGAAAAAAGACTTGAATGGGGTTCTTTTTTTTTTACCCTACGTGTCATCCTACTTGAAGTGATGACTTGACACTTCGAGATTTAGTGTTAGGTTGTTTTTTAGTTTTAGTTTTTTTTTTGTTGATAATATACAGCAGTATGCCAAAACTTTAATGTTGGGAATAAAATGTCAGGGACATGTAGCCTCTGGGATATTACCATTAAAACAGGGTTACTAAGTTCCCTTCTTCTTTTCTGTGTGATATACTCTATGTCATTCTGCCTGAGGGTTTGCGTTAGTTTATGCATTTCAGTGGTTCGTGTCCACCTCAAAAGGCAACTTTTATTTTTTATTTTTTATATCTTATACCTTAAACGACGACTTCACCCATTTTCAACGTATCTTTTATTGTTCCCCACTAATGCTCATGATAAAATGGTAAAAAAGCAAAACAAAAAACAATGGCTTCCATTATGGCAAAACAACCTTCCAGGAATAGAATGCATGACAAGAATTGTGCAGCTTGGATTACCCATGATAATGTCACTGGTAGGCATGTTTCTGAACTGTCCAAAGCCCTCCTCTGAGACACTGACCAAGTAGACAAAAATTGTACCATATTATCACCAGCATTAGTGAGGACCAATTCCATATGAAGATGATGATATGTTGAAAATGGGAGACTTTAATAATAATTCCTCCAGAAGGAGGGGGCTTTAAGAGTTTGTTCTATAAGATAGTTGGGGTGTTAAAGATATGACATTTTGATGAATAATAAATGATTAAATAATGTACTTCACAAACCTCAAAGATTGATGAAGGACTTGCTCTAACTCTGTGAATGGACTATTACTATTACATTTAGGCTTAGAAACGACCAGATTGTAACCATTCCTACTTTACATGGAACTCTCTGTGCATTAAAAAGGGGTATTCTAAATAAACGCCAGGCATTAGAAAGAAAAGCCTGGGGCTCCTATATCAGCACTAAAAGCATAGGTGTCTGTGACCTAGCTCTGGTCCAAGGCGTCAGCTGCACTGACGGGAATGACAAATTAAACATTGGCCAAATTGTCGAATATTAGAGACAGAAATTGTGAAAATAACTGATCTACATGCTCGCAATAGAACTGTGTTACTGAATTTCCCCCTTGGGATAATAAAGGTATCTATCTATCTATCTGTGTTGTACAAAATGTAATGGCTCAACTCTTAGTGCTCGTCAGGGTGGGCGACCCCCAAAATAATATGATTATTTTGGGGGTTGCGGCCTGAAAAGGTTGAGAACCACTGAGGTAGCGCACCGCAATGCTATATGGGATGTGGGGCATATGTGGGGCAACGAAAGCCTGGGGGCTCCGGGCCTGCGGGTCGTGTGGCTGTTCCTGCTGGGGGTGAAGAAGAAGGAAGGCGAGCTGCCGGGAGATTCTGAGGCACCACGATAGCCTCCAGCAGGACTTTTTGGACACCCACGACAGCCTGACCACAAAGAACCTGATGGGCCTGCACTGGGTGGCCAGGCATTGCCCGCGGGCCAGCGACAGTACGTCATGAAAACCGACAGTGACGTTTTTAGCAACACCGAGTACCTTGTCCGCAAGCTGCTCAGACCAAACTCACTTGGGGAGACACGCCGTTCCGAAACCAAGACAGTAAAGGCTTTATCATAGTGCGAGGTGAAGAGCTATCACCTCAACTTTTAGGTGATAAGCTATCGCCTAAAAAATTTAAAACAAGTGGAGGCCATCATAGACTCACGGTGAAGTCCTATAACCGTGAGTCTGTGACTCTGAAACCAAGGGGCACACTGATTGGTCAAGATCGACCAATCAGTGAACGCGTGCTGGGGAGATGTCTGAAAGTAAAAACAGAGGAGAGATGTCTACTGTAGGTCCGCGACTAATGACGTAATGTTGTAGTTTTCTGACTTTAAATGACTACACCGCAGTGATAGCTTATCACCACAGACTGTACGTATCTGAGGAGGAGTACCCGAGCGAGCCTTCGGCTTTGTGCTGGGTTGGGTTACGTGTTCTCCGGACACTTGGCGACAGACATCTACGGAGCATCTCTGAGCGTTCCTTACTTCCGCTTTGAGGACGTGTATATGGGGATGTGCCTGGACACGCTACGGATCCAGATCGCGCCACCGCTAAACCGGTCCCTGATCCTCCAGTTTGATAACCAGTGGGACATCTGGCCAATGAGAGGAGAGATGGAATGGTTATCGCTATGGGCCGGAAAACGATCTACAAACTCACGTTTCCGAGAGCAACTCGTTGGATGCTTGCAGATCAGCAATTTCTGTGTGTGTGTGTGTGTGTGTGTGTGTGTGTGTGTGTGTGTGTGTGTGTGTGTGTGTGTGTGTGTGTGTGTGTGTGTGTGTGTGTGTGTGTGTGTGTGTGTGTGTGTGTGTGCGCGCGCGCGCGGGTGCGTGCGTGCGTGCGTTGAGCGGTTGTCCTGTGGCTCACCCCGGAGCATCAGAATTATTCATGAGACAGTTATCTTGCCATTATAACCGTCATCCTCAACCCACTGAGCCAAGACACCAAGGACAGAGAGAGAGAGAGAGAGAGAGAGAGAGAGAGGGAGAGAGGGGGAGAGGGAGGGAGAGAGAGAGAGAGAGAGAGAGAGAGAGAGACTCAAGGAGAGGAGGCTGAGTGGAGGGAAAGAGGATAAGGAAGGAAAGAAGCGAGAGAAGATGCAAGTAGTGTAGATTGAGGTTTAGATCAAAGGTTGAATGGAGGAGGATTCTCCCTTGGATTGATTGATATTTTATTAGACAAAAATGGAGAACAGTGCAAGTATAGTCAATACAATAAAAGTACAAGTACAGTTAAACACCCTGCCTAAAAAGAGTGTCACAAATAAGTCCTTTTACGGCCTTCGGAAGTCCTTGGTATTCAATTCATGGACATAACAAATAGCAAAAAAAAAAAAAGAAATCCTTGCATGTATTTTGTATTGAATGTTGGTGAAAGACAGTGGTGTAAAGTAACTAAGTACATTTACGTAAGTACTGTACTGCACTGTACAATGTTAAGGTATTTGTATACTTGAGTATTTCCAATTTCCAATACTTTTACTTCTACTCCACTACATCTCGGATCCAAATATTATACTTTTACTCTGTTACATTTATTTGAAAGCTTTAGTTACTAGTTACTTTGCAGATATAAATATTATAAAACATACATGAACCACTTTAGCCCTATTTTATGCTGTGGCTATTTTCAAACATTTTGTACTTTTACTTTTGGTACTTTAAGTACATTTTGAAACCAACACTTTCATACTTACACTCAAGTACATTTAGAATTCCGGACTTTTACTTGTAACAGAGTATTTCTACATTACAGTATTGATACTTTTACTTAAGTAAAGAATGTGAGTACTTTTTCCACCTCTGAAGAAAGATTAAAGAGAGAGTGAAAAGGTACTCACATTTTGTACCATATACCATACTGTATATATCAATACTGCAATGTAGCAATACTCTGTTATGTAAGTAAAAGGAATTCAAAATTACCTTTTGTAATAGTAAAAGTACAAAGGTATTTGTATCAAAACCTACTTAAAGTACTAAAGTACTCACTACAAACTCATAATGCATTGCATGGTGACACCTTGTCAGCTTGTAGATCGGCTATTATCAAATGGCCGAAATATTTATAGGGCTGAAGTGGTTAATGTATGTTTTGTGATCATAATCTAAATCTAAAAACTAAAAAGTATTAAACAAAGCTGTTGAATAATTGTAGTGGAATAAAATGTTCAATCCTCTGAGTTGTAGTGGAGTAAGTAAAAATATTGAAAATTAGAAATACTGAAGAGAGTAAAAAGGAGTGATCTCATAATTGTACTTAAGTACTGTACTTGAGTAAATGTGCCAAGTTACTTTACACCACTGTGACTGTGTGTGCGTTTGTGCGTGCGCGCTAGTGGCGTCAGTTCAGAAAAAGCTAAGGTATGGCAACATGACTGGTGTCTTACACGCACCAGTCATGTTGCCATACCTTAGCAACAGGCATGATACATTTATTTTAAGAAGTCCATTCTATTTTCCCCCCCGTTTCTACGGTTTCTCGGGCTGGATATGGCAGCCTGGAACGGTTGTTCAAGTGCAGCTAAACTTGGCATGTTAGTAAACCGTGCCACAATTAACAATAATGCATTGCACCTGTGCAGCTGACCCGCGGAACCTGGGTACATACCATTCTGTCAAGATGAGGAGAATACAAGTGTGGAGAATATAATTATAATACCTTGTTAAAGTGACCATTTTGTAGTTATTTTACTGTAATTTAACAACTTAATAACCAGCACAGATAGACAAAAATGTATATTTAAAAGTAACTTTTATTTCCCCCCCTGGACCCAGGGTATGGCAGCTGCATACCCCTGCCATACCCAATTGACGCCCCTGGTGCGTGCGTTTGAGAGAGAAAGAGGGAGAGAGCCTCCTTGTATGTCGTGCATATGCATACAGTATACATGCATACGCAATGTTGTTGATTTCCGAACACAGATTACCTGCGGAAATGAGATTCCACATCGCCTGCCTCAGCGGGCCCCGTCGCCCCGGTAACAGATGAGCCGAGCCAGCCGTAATTGGATGAGGCTCTGTGGTGTCGCTGGCGGCAACGGGAGATCACAGCCAAGTCAGAGCGATGAAAATGAAATGCTGACGAAGAGACACAATGATGACATCGTCCCCGTCATGACAAACCCATCGTGTCTGAAACTCTGAACGCACAGGTGCGAAGTGATCACTTGTAAGTGTACGGTCAGTCCCAAAGATCGTATTAAGCTAGCCTTACACCTAACAACTTTGGTAAGATTGTGGACAGATTTGGGAAAGATTTCTTAAAGACTACCCCTCACACTATAAGATTTGGAAAAGACTCCCCAAAGACTGTAGGATGATTTTTCAAAGATTTCAGTTGTTAGATGTGTATGCCTCTAAAGATTTTGTAAAGACTGGTTCAAGATTCTCTTTTAATTGCTGAAATATGCCTATTATATGTTCCTAAATAAATTATAATATTATTATAAAGCATTAGGCTAACCATAAATGAAAATAGCCGATCTACAAGCTCAGTCACAGCGCGTCGCATCACAGTATTGCAGTATTGATACTTTTACTTGATTACTTTTTACATCACTGCACAGTGCACACACACACACCGAGCTCCGCCTTCCTCCCCCAGCCCTCTCCTCTCTAGTTTTCTCCTCTCAGCCGGCGCAGATCAATCCTATCAACTTATTATCAACGTTGAATGTTTGGAATAATGGAAACGTGGAGAAATAAAGGGCTGTCGTAGTAGCCGCACCAACAACGACCAGGCTGGCAGCTCAGGCAGCGTCTTTTGAGGAATAAATGGCTTGGCTTTTGGCTTGTTCTGTTTTGGTTGTAGGGCCGTAGGCTAGGCTACGTCATTGTATTCATTCAGACTCAGCCCCGATTTGTGAAAATATTAAACCAGCTGAGTCACGGGAGCGCGCCGCAAATAGCCCCGATTTTATTACGACTGAGAAATCTTTTCAAAGTTGTTAGATGTAAGAGGGCCTTTAGAGAAACAAATCGGGATTCGCCTACAGTCCGAAAGTGTGAGTGGTAAGTTCTGTTGGAATAATTTGAGAAGCAGCCTGTTCACTCCTCATGCATTGAAGGCAGCACAAGCTCAATTCGGGGCTCTCCCCAGTTTGGCAGAGGGAGAGTAGCGCCCATGATTACAGTTTAGGCAATTGGCACCAGAGGTTAAGAAATTGTAGGATAAAAAATAAATAAAAACACCGAAAAACACTGAGCAAAGGCAGTTCTCCCAAGCGTTTTCCAGTGGGTGTGCGTTTGACAGGCATGCTTATAGACGTCTATAAGCTCTTACTGAATTGTCTCCTAATCCAGGCACAGATGACTGACAACACGTCCTAATTTAGCTCATTCTAATTTAAAGGGTGCATTTGTTCAGTTCATCTGCGAACTTTCCAAGTTTAAAGACACCATTTTTGATATCTCAGATGACTCATCCGACAGTCTTGCCATATGGCGCTTGCGTTCGCTAATCCTGTTCATTTCCCAGACATTCCTAAATGGATTATCTCTGCGGCTGCTTAATACTATTTCATTTTCTTTCTGTCACATGCACACCCCTACCCCCATACATCACTCGCACTGGGATTCAATTAGTACGGCAGTAATTAAGCAGGGGCTGTTTCTCCCTGAAATATGCACAAGATTGTTTGACAGCCCGATACCATGAGGGAAATGCAACGAGTGAGTGCTAGTGCGAGTGCGAGAGTGAGAGAGAGTGAGAAGAAACAATGAAAGAGAGAGAATTAAAACATTAAGATGAATACAAGAAAGGCTCTGCCCAAAATATGCCCATCAAAATGTACGGTACTTAAAGTACCAAAAGTAAAGTATTCATGAAAATAGCAGATCTACAAGCTTGTGAGCTTGTAAATCGGCTTATAGATCAGCCATTTCGGCTTTGAGCCAACTGTGCTTCCTTTTAACCCCCCCCCCCCCACCACCAGGAAACCCCATCCAGGTCACGGCACCAAATGTAACCCACCTCGATTCGAACCTGGTTCTCCCACACGGGAAGGGACAGCCAAAGATTTGTACCACTTCTAGCCTAAGAGGCAATCCCCCCTTGACCAGAGGAGATATTAGGCTTTGGGTCTTTAGGGTGAGGTTCTGAGCCACTCCGCTATGCATGCAACAACATCTTGTAAGGTACAAACTCTATGGAACCTTTCTGCTGGTCTAGAGCGTGTTATCAAGCTTTCACGGTTGTGGCATGCCAAGGTTAGTACAGCAGTCAGTGGAAAGTACTACACACTGCCATAGTGTACACACTACTGCAAACATGGACAGTGCTGGCCAAAAAGACGTCTAAAGGAGAGAAGAACTTAAATAGCGTTAATACTTTGTTATAAGGGAACAGCTTCTAACACAAGGTTATTGTCTGCCGTTATGGACAGAATAGTAAATCTTTGTCCCCCCGACTTTCGGCACCTCTGCATGGTCCCAAGTGAACACAGCAGAGCGCTCCCGACCTCCGCTCAGCCAATCACAAGCCGCGGATTCTTCATTTATTCACACCCGTACAGACTGCATTATTGCCCCAATAGAGTGCATGTTCAGTAGCAGGGGCATGCACCATGAGTAACCCTGGCCTAAAGCCCCGTGCACACTGGGCCGATCCCGGGGCCGATTCCCCCGGGGCCGATTGTCGGGATGATCCCCGGGAAAATCGTTCCGTCGGCCCCGGAATCGGTCTTCACTCTGAACGGTACCCCGACACGAACGGATTATGTTAATTAGTTTTTTATGACATCGGGACTCGTCGGGAGCGCTCACGATAATATCAAAAAAGCTTGATATTGTCGGGTCATCGGGTAGGAATCCTTTACAATTAATGTCGTCTGAATGAGCCCACGGGATTGCTTCAGATTATATGAAGCCAGCTCTTCCCTTTTTTTTAGGCTGCGCAGAGTGTACACCTCACAATAGAATAGCCTACACTTTTATTATTATTATTACCTACTTACTTTTTACTTTAGCCTACTTTCTCCCTAAAATGTTGTAGTCTAATCACTTGTTCAAAAACGTTATAGCCTATAGCGTTCTTTTTTTTCCTTTTTTTTTTTCTTCTGTGCAGTCATTTGGCGGAGTTGAAGTTCTCTTCTGCTCTATCTTGCTATATAGACATAGCCTATGCTCATGTCTGTGTAATGTCTGGCTGGTTGCTGGTTAAAATGGTGGTTGATGCTACTATGCCACATTATTCATATAATGTAATACTCAAGAGACATTCCATTGCATTCCTTTATTTTTTTTTTACTTTTACGCGCGGGCTGCGGGCACGTCATTGCGTCTCTCGTGCTGTCAGTTTGTTCATTGGTCCTCAAAGAGGACCGCCAGTCCTTGGGGAGTTCCAGGGGGTCCCCAGCTAAATGATATTGAGGAACCTAGGCCTGTCCCTATTCTATATGCTTGGATGAGGTGGTGGGACAGTAAAAAAAAAGCGAGAGGGTTAAACTTTTTTTTTTCTGCGACTGCACGCACACAACGGCGAGGTTTGGACATTCATAATTGCTATTAGCTGATTAAGCTCATGTCTGTTTAATGTCTGGCTGGTTGCCGTTAAAATGCTGGTTGATGCTATATGCCACATTATTATTCATATAATGTCATCATACTCAAAGTCAGAGAGACATACATTCCTTGGGATTTTTTTTCTTCTTTTTTACTACGTGTGGTCTTTTTTCTTGTTCTGTTTGGTGTTGTACAACTCATTAACACCACGCAATTTAGGCTATTGTTCAAATATCATTCCCACGTAATATTACAGTGCACACAGGATTATTTGGTCATCAAAATGCGCAGCATGGTTAATGTTCCCAAAATAACAGATCTGTTCTCTGCAACTTGACAGTGTATGGAACCAAGTGAACCCTACAGGTAAATGTTCCTTTTTGGACAGTTGATTGAAGGCTTGGATGAGGCAATGGATTTTATTAAATCAATGATATTGGAGATGCGACACTCTCATTGCACACTGCGAAAGTTTGCGTACAAACCGCAACATTCCAGAAGAGTGGCAGTGATGGAGACTGTAATCTTTTAAAATATGTATAGTGAATGAAATCATACTGGACGACTGCATTATTATGCCCTTCTTAACTATGCGTAAAAGGTAGGCTATACAATTTACACCGGCTACCAGAGGAGCGAGACGCGCGCTGGGATCCTTTCCACTTTAAACTTTTATCACAGATGCAATATCTGTTCTTATTTTTATAGTTAACTTAATATCTAGGAGTCATGCAGAGCCAGATGTCTCGCTTGCTTGCTTGTCGGAAATGGAAGACATACAACACAAGATCAAAATGTCGTGAGCGCTAATATTTCAACACGCATGATTATGAATTATGAAACCAAATGTAGCCATACGGCGGTTTCATTTTACGCCCTCAAGAAGATTAATAGGGTCCATTTGGTTACCATCTCCATCATTAAAGCTGGGAATCACCTGGGACACCCTCATTGTCAATATATTTATTTATATTGGTCGGCAAAGCCCATGGGACCTTCCGCGATCCCACGTTGGCTCGGGAACCATATAGTTTGAGAACCACTGCCCCTTTCAGATGCAATATCTGACTTAATAGGCTACCTAGTCATGCAGACAAACTTTTTGAAAATTTGTTTTACTCCAGTCAGCTGTTGCAGCGACCACCAGCTGGAACTGATGCGCTAATTATTGATCTGACCTAGTTTGTAGCGCACTACATCGTTCAAGTTCAAACTCTCTCGCATGCTCACAAGACGCTCACATCACAACATGTCGCTTTGATGTCATTCAGAATGTAATGGGCAATTTCCTATTGATCAGATACACACCTGAAAGCATTCACGCTGATGAACAGTTAATTTGAGCAGTGATGGAAAAAGTACTCCCATTCTTTACTTAAGTAAAAGTATCAATACTGTCTGCATTATAGCTACAAATATGTCACAGACAGAGAGAGAGGGAGAGAGAGAGAGAGAGAGAGAGAGAGAGACTCTTATAGCGAATATATTTGTTTAATTTCGCCGTTTTATATAATATTTAATTGGCAGCACTGATGAAAGCACCATGCGTGCCTTGTAGAGATGCTGCGCAAAAAAAGAAAAGGAAAAAAAAAGCAGTTGATGACCAGCGCGCGACGGAGCTGTCATTTGATGCACATTGCAATAGTATTTTGTAGGCCTACACTGTAAAGAGTTGAAGGGGGAGACCTTGAAATGTTCGAGAAACACAGAATCCACAACGCCAATATTTATTATAATGTAAATACAAATATTGGAGTTGCCCACAATCTGCACCATTCCAGAAGAGTGCGGGGATGGAGAGACTAGAGAATCTCCTGAAAGACGGACGGAATGTAAAGTAACTGAAATCATACTGGAAAGTAGGCAATTTCAAACGCAGTTTCTTTTTTCTTGTTTTGTTTGGTGTTGCACTGCGGGACTCATTGACTATGCGAACAGAAGGTAATACAATGGATTTGGGAGCATAGCCTAATTACAATGCTTGTCTCATAAAAAACAATATATATGTTATAGTTGAAGGGCAAATACACGTTATACACAGTAGTATGGTCGGCAATGTGCGAGCCCATGGCACCTTCTGCGACCCCAAGTTGGGTCGGGACACATAGTTTGAGAACCGCTGCCACTTTGTCTTTCCGTGGAGGCTGGAGCCTTGTTTCTTTATTCAATCAACTGCCAGAAAAAATAAAATTAAACTTTTTCCCCACTCAACTCTGTCCCGAGATCGCTAGGGGTGGTCATCCAGGATATCTGGCTCAATTGAAAAGGTATCAGATATTTCACTGGCACAGCGGGATATACCGGGCCCGAATTCAAGGCAGAGGATCGCTGTCGTTTGAAATGAACACCGATAAACCCCCGGGCACGAGATCTGATCTGATGCAATATCGCATTTCGTCTGCGTGGGCCCTAAGGGCTGATGCATATTCAACTTTTAAAGCCGATTTTTTTTTATCTTTGTCTCAAACTACAATATGTCGCCATTCAGAATCAGGTTCGGTTGGGCGGGTACCGCCATTAATTTGGCTGTTCGGTGCTACAGAGATTTTGTGGCCCCCCTGAACCAAACCGAAATAAATTCGTCTCTAAAAGTGGAATATGCATCGGCCCTTAGGCGTAGCAAACTGGGTCTCGTTGGAATTAAAAACTATTTGAGAAGCCCTGGACACGGTATAACGATATCACAGCCTCTGTGATGATGAGCATTTAGCAGTGTGTCGTGTGCCAATCACCACCCAGTGCAGGGGTGTCGAGCGGTCGTTTTCCGATGCCCGAAGGGGGTGTTCGTTCTGCCGCTCTGCCCCGGGGGATGCAGAAGAACCCTACTAACAGAAAGTGCCATCGGGCTTAACACAGAATCAGTGGTGTAAAGCAGTGGTTCTCAACCTGTGGGTCGGGACCCCCAGGGTGGTCCCCAAATTATTTTGGGGGGTCCCCAGATGATTCACTTGATGTGCAACATTGTTCTCTCACTCAACAGTAAACAAACCAACATAAAGTTTAAGTGTATAGAGGTATCTGCACATTTCTAAAGTGACAATTTATGGAATTTTTTAACCTACAAAATTACATGTTAAACAATTATTGTCCAAATTGTCAAATATTAGAGGCAGAAATTGCTCACAACGCCTCGCGTTCCAGTACTTTTACTCCTACTCCACTACATCTCAGATCCAAATATTGTACTTTTACTCCACAACATTTATTTGAAAACATTAGTTACTATTTACTTTGTAGATTTTCATTATTATTACAAAACGTACATTAACCACTTCAGGTCCAGTAGGCTACAGTACATTTCAGCCATTTGAAAATAGCCCATCTACAAGCTCACAATGCCTTAATTGTGATGCGACGCATTGTGAGCTTGTAAATCTGCTATTTTCAAAAGATTTTTATACATTTGAAAATGAGTACTTTCTACTTTTGTACTGTAAGTACATTTTGATAAGAATACTTTTGTACTTTTCATTCTGGACTCATTCTGGACTACTTGTAACAGAGTATTTCTACATTGCAGTATTGATACTTTAAATGTCAGTACTTTTTCCAGAATCCATCACCTGCTAGAGTGGGTGTAGCCAATCGCTTCGGGCCGCGTTCTCCCCATCGTCGAAACAACTGTCGGCCTGCTTTGAAGTAAAAAGTAATTAACAGTGCTACCTCTGTGAGGACTGAGGAGTGCGTGTGCATGCATGCGTGCGTGTGTGTGTGTGTGTTAAAACTCCCTTGCCGAACGTGTCAAGAGGAGACAGGCAGAAAGAACAAGCAGCTCAACTCGGCTTTCATCCCTTCTCTCCCCTGCTGATGTGTGAAACCCTCTCTCTTTTTATACCTGACATGCTGGAAATCATCTCTCGCATTGTGTGTGTGTGTGTGTGTGTGTGTGTGTGTGTGTGTGTGTGTGTGTGTGTGTGTGTGTGTGTGTGTGTGTGTGTGTCGGTGTGCAAGTGTGCGAGCGTGTGTGTGTGTGAAACTCATATTAAAACAATCTGATGAGGAACTGATCGCTGGTTATAATATCGTGAATGTGCTAACTTTGTGTGTGTATGTGTGTTCGCGTGCGTGCGTGACTGTTCTGTACTTGCATTGTTATGCTTGCGAGGGCCATGTGTCCCCGCAAGTAGGCATAGATAGAAGAATTTGAGACCTTTGCTGCGTACGTCACTCCTCATCACTCTCCCTATTTCCTGTCAGTCTGTCCTAAAGGCATAAAAGACCCAAAATAAATCTTACAAAAAAGACGAGAAAAAAAATACATAAAATAAACATCCTAAAATGTTGATGTCCTTAGTAGTAGTCTATACAGTAGGCTAGTTATACATGTGTGTGTGTGTGTGTGTGTGTGTGTGTGTGTGTGTGTGTGTGTGTGTGTGTGTGTGTGTGTGTGTGTGTGTGTGTGTGTGTGTGTGTGTGTGAGAGAGAGAGAGAGTTTGTCTAGCTATACTTCAGTCACCTGCAGGGGATCTCTGACAGTATGGGGACAAAATAGTAGGTCCCCACAACGGTTAGGGTTAGGGATTAGGTTTAGGGATAGAGCCAGGTTAGGGTAAGGCCACAGGACTTGCATAAAAATGAATGGAAGTCTATGTAATGTCCCCACAAGTGATGTATATATATAGTTTGTGTGTGTGTGTGTGTGTGTGTGTGCGTGTGCGTGTGCGTGCGCGTGCGTGTGTGTGCGTGTGCACCTGTGTCTTGTCTCTGGCATCGATGGAGACAGATAGGAAGCTGGAAGTCCTCAGCAGCAGGATATGAAATATGCTAATGAGCCAACATAATAACCCGCCATCGCCCGTACGCTGCGATAAAAAAAGAAGCTAAAGTTGACATGAATAGCTTTCACTCAGACCTATCAGGCTTTCCCTTTCACACCTAAAGGCAGTCAGTCATCTTCCGCAACAAAGTGATCAGAGAAACTGCCTTTCACCTAGTTTAATTTCTTCATTTATTGTACACATTTTTACAATATCGGTATATAATTGTTTTTGTCATAATAAAGTTGATTTGGTTTTCTCCCTCCCCAGTACTTCAAAAAGCGCTATAGAGATTTGAGATATTATGATTTATTTTACCATTCACACATTCTCGGATGTAACGATATAATTAACTTTATTCATAGAGCACTTTTTTCAAAAGAAGTGTTAAAACGTGCCTCACAACAAAGGGGCAGCGATTGAAATCCACAAAACAATCATAAAACATAATGAACATGGGGAGAATAAGATTGTTATGTGATTGTGGAAATCATACAAAGCAAACAAATGACACTGTGTAAACCATATAATGTAACTGGTCCAATATACATCACTGGCCAGATGGCCAAGAATTGGCGGAACCTCGCCCTTTAGGGTGAGGTCGAATGTCGCCCTGAGGCGTCTTACTAGTAGTTCAGAAGCTGTTTAAAACATGACACTGACTAGTATGTACTAGTATGATGGCCACCCACTGTTGCCAGATGATCTTAAAGGTATATTCAGTGATTGTATTTCATTCAAATAAAAATATAATTGGTACATTTTCCATTCATTCTCCTCACTAGTATGTGTGCTGACCATATAAGGACTTCCACCATGGCCCGTGTTACGAGCATAGCTAGATTCAGTTTTCAGAGGTGGCCAGCCAGTCCTCGACCAATCAGGGTAGAGTATGGCCGTAGTTATGTTATGATGTTTAGTTATGATGGTCAAAATAAAGGTTTTGAGAACCACAATCGCTCTGAATTAAGAACGTCTGCTAAATGCCTAGATTGTAAACTACTGAACTCATAAAATGCCACAGTCTCGTAGTAAATCAGTATCATACATAATTATCCTAAAGCTGGAGACGTAGGCCTACAGATATTCAGTGATTGGGTTTAATGATCAAAACGAGAAACTTAATAATGGTGTAAAAAATCTATAAAAAACTAAACATTTCCATGCTATAAGGCCAGTAAGGGACAAGATGACCCCCGGCCACTTTCATTATCACTGAATACACCTTTAATACAAGTCTGTTAGAACAGGATAGCTTGTATGAGTTGTAATACAGTACATAATAGTGGGGCGGCAGTGGCTCATGGGTAGAGTGGCCCGTAGAGCAGCTGGATGGCAACCGTGAGGTTCCCAGTTCAATCCCGGGCTCCCCCCGAGTTAGTGTCGAAGTGTCCTTGAGCAAGACTCTGACCCCTAATTGCTCCTGATGTGCAGGTTGGTGCCTTGCATGGTTTCCTCCGCCATCTGTGTGTGAACGGGTGAATGTAATGCACAGTCTATCATGTAAAGCGCTTTGGACAAAAAAGAGCTATATAAATGCACCATTTACCATTTATAATAATATATCCCCGTACTTAGCCAGAACATTTCCATGCCCAGCTGGCCATGGTCCATTCACAGCAATCAATAGACTATATCTATGTCGTTCACCTCTGTTGTCCTTAGTCCCATGCTGTAGTTGTGGTGTAGAATCTTTTTACACCACAACAATTTGTAAAACAATATAGTTATAGTGCTTGGTTTGGACGGCCTTAAAGGAGTAGTTCACCCAAAAATGAAGCCTTGAATTCATGGAGAATTTGTGTATTTATTGTTATTTTTTCGCATTCCTGAGCCAATAATTTGATGACCGCCAGTCTCCTATTGACCGATGACCCAGTCATAATATTATTTGCTTAGGAATGCGACAAATACAAACAATATCCATGAATTCAAGACTTCACGTGTTGCGTAATTGATACAAATAAGTCATTTTTTGGGCAAACCTCTCCTTTAATCACTTAAACCCAGCATCCGTACTGTGGGGAAAGCTTTAGCAGAAAATAGCGGATAGACAAGCTCACAACCGGCTATTTTCAATAAAAGCTTTCTCCTCAATAACCAGAAACAAAACTAGTATAGAGCCCTGAGGGATTCCACTCAACCATGTAGGGTTTAAGTGGTTAAATCTTTCTTCAGGCTGCTGGAAAATCAGATTTGTTTCTCAAATCAGATCTTTACGCGGGTTTGGACTTGGCAATATCTGCGTTCGTTGCTGTGGTAACTGAGGATGTTGTCCGTCGGCTCATGAAATGGGCAGACTGTTTTGTCCTGCCCAGCTTTTGTTGTCATACCATCTTTATTGAATGTTTTATTTGGCACTGCAGCCATGACCTTCTTGAACCTCCCATGCCTGCAAGGTAGAGTTTGTCAAGCAGCTTCTATCTGTATGTTGCTTCAATCTTCACCTATACAGGCGAATCCTTCTCGTTCCTCCACACAATCTGGATTTTACATTGTTACGTTGTCTACGTAATCTTAAGTTTTTCCTGTTTGGTAACAGTATTTGGAACCAAAGTGAGTTCTACAGCAGTGTTGATTTTGTTTTTGCAGACCTTGATGGTGATTTTACACTTGCATGCTGAAAATAGACGATCTACAACAGGGGTGGGCAATAATTCTTTCCTTGGGGCTACATGAACAACAGAAAATATTGTGGAGGGCCAGGCCAAAAGGCAGTGCTCCCCGCAAGATGTGCACCCCGCAAACTAAACACACAGCTTTACCTCCGACTTCAGTAAATAAATACTTAGTAGTCCAATTTTGGTTGAAAACCCGTCATTGGCTTTTCTTTTTTTAGCCACTTTAGCCATTTTAGATGGGTAAATGGGATCCAATGATCATGCACACGTGCTGATGTACGCATTGCGTCCATAAAAAACTTCAAAATAAAAGAAATGCAGCTTTAGATAACATTTGAAAATGTGTTTATTTTGTAATTTGTCATTAACCCGGTCAGAGTGAACAAAAGGGCCGCCGGGCCGCACAATGCCCAGGTCTGATCTACAAGCTCACAATGCATCGCAGCTTTTAGATCTGCTATTTTCAGAGCGCAACACCTGAGCGCAACCAAACATAAAATGACTTGCCTTTCAGTTCTACTGGCTCTTTTCTCCACTACTCTGTCAACATTTTAGTCTAGTTTTTATTTGTCGACTAAATTGTCAATTTGTTTAGTCTTAGTTTTAGTCATCATAGCATAGTTTCGTCATAGTTTTTAGACAAAATCAACACTAGCAGGACTGTAGCACGACGCTGAGATCCAGTAAAAACAGACACCAGAGCAGAGGTTCCCTATGTATTCAAGCTTAAGTTCTTGGCTTGAAATTAATACATTTCTGCTGTCCTCTTGGGAAGCTTGTGCAGCTTCTTTTCCAGCGTGTCATTTGCATATTATTTAAATGCACACGCGCACACACACGCACACACACACACACGCACGCACGCACGCACGCACGCACGCACGCACGCACGCACGCACGCACACACACACACACACACACACACACACACACACACACACACACACACACAGAAAGGACATGTACAGAATGATTCAGTAATGCAACGTTCTTTGTAATAAAGTGAGATGTTTATATGTGGACACTTGACAGTAAACAATATTTGAGCCAGTGACACAGTCACACACTCAAAATCATGATCGTGTTCATTCATTTAACTCTGAGATTAGCTCGGATTTGAATGCGTAGCAACATTCACAGATAATAATGGGGTGTGTGCGCTGCGGGTGAACGGCTGCAGTGGTGCATGGCTGCTTTGTTACATGCACTCAGAAAGACAAGACAAAAGCCTCCACCCAGACATGGAACAGGGAGGATTATAGGCTACTGTATGGCACAATATAGCTGCCATCGCCCACCAAGTTGAGGCTCAGATGTGACTGGGAAGGCGAGGCGAGCCTCCAGGCTCGCAATACGTCGCGATGCGCGTGAGCTTGTAGATCGGCTATTTCCGAATGGCCAGAATGTATAACGGGCTGAAGTGGTTAATGTATGTTTTGTCGTAATAGGCTAATCAAAATCTACAGAGTAACTTAAGTGTTCAAATAAATGGGGTCCGCTCACTATCCCGACGGGCCGCTGTT
This sequence comes from Nannobrachium achirus, assembly GCF_963921795.1. NCBI lineage: Eukaryota > Metazoa > Chordata > Actinopteri > Myctophiformes > Myctophidae > Nannobrachium > Nannobrachium achirus. The sequence continues at coordinate 31,041,238 of NC_137831.1, read as the reverse complement.
CCGACTAGTGTCGGCAGGTTATAGTTACTGAGGTACGGTTACTGAGGTTAAGTTTAGGGTTAGGGGTAGAGTTAGGGTTAGTTTTAGTGTCGGAATACCGGCCCGTCGGCACACTGCAGTACACCTAGTACAGTACTTAAGTAAGTACTTAAGTAAACCAACTTACTGTAGTTATTCTACACCACTGCAAATACAAAATGGCCAAAGGCGATTTACTGTATATGACGAATGTGCCATGTTTTAAATCGTGGAACAAAGTGCGCAAAGTTTGTTCAAGTTTAGGCATGTTGGCCAATTTCATCACTATGACATCACAGCAATGACATAATTATTATTTACAGTATTACAGTATACAGTATTACAAAATGCTAAAAGTTTCTTGTCCGGGCTCTGGCGCATGACGCTCAACGTTTGTTGTACGCCCAGGGTAACATTGGCCAAGCTTCGCGTGACACTTAATGAAATTAACTCATAAATAGCACCGCTCACTTCACACTAGGTGTGATTTCTTTATGTTAAATTAATAATACTTAGTTATATTGTTCTTTGTCATATGGCAGTCTCGGGCGAATCTTGAGGAAAATGACCAATCTTCAAGCTCACAATGAGTTGTTTGCTGTTCAGCGGCAACGACGACGAAACGCACAGAAGAATAGCCCACTTCTGGTCAGACGGAGGAGGTTCCTCCTCCCTCTGGAGGAAACCCACAGTGCCTGGAGCCTCCAAGGGTCGCATCTCACCAGCCATCTTCCCCACTGACTGTCCCCAAGATAACTGTGGGGACTGTAGTATGCCTGGAGGGGTCTGATTAGCCTCGGTTGGGTCGCCTGGAGGAGGGTGTCTGTTGCGAGACCCTCAAAACACTCATGATGTGTCCAAGTTTGCATCGGCAGACATTTTATTTACTGCTTACTCATGTGAACGTCTTTGTCTATTTCTTAGCATTAGGTGGCCTCCAAGAGCCAGGAAGGAATGTCTTTGTCTTCGCAGTGCTGGCAGGCTCCTGGCCGACACGCTGCTCGCCAAAGCCGGTCGTAACTGCGTGACCTTTGACTGCAGTGCGGGGAGGAGGTGCCGCCGCCAGACCCTCCTCATACTCCTTAGCCCGGAGGTCCATATCTCTGTGCTCCACCTCCCTGGCCTTCAGCTTGACCCGCTCCCTGTAGCGCTCGTTCCTCAGCAGCTCCTCGGCAGAGGGGGGCTCCTTCCGCCTGCCTCTGATCCAGGCGTCCCACTCCGACGGTATGCTGCCCTCCACGTACTCGCACTCTATGGGATTGGCCGCCACCACCGTCCGCTTGGCGCGAACCAACCTTCCCGTCCAGGTCTTCTGCTCAGGGATGATGTAATATTTGTTTCCCAAGTGATCCGTGCCGGCGTGCTCGCGGACTATCCCGAACGTCCGCCGTAAAAGGCCTGCAATCCTGCTCATCATTTCAGTTCAGTAGTTCACTGTGTTTTCACCTACAGTATCTTGTCTGTTCCGTGTGTGTGCTTGTAGTCCCCCAAATATAACAATAATATAATAATACTAATAATAATAATAGTAACTAGAAATACTGTTCCTACGAAACAGTGTGGGCTCGCTCGTGACTATATTCTGCAGCGTGCTAACTGTCATGTGAAGCTCAACCAATACTCCAGCTAACACCACTCCCAGATTTTCCGCACCTCAATTGCACCTCATTGGCTAAGGGCCCTGCCTTTGTACTGTTGTGGTGGAACTTGATAAATAAATAAATAATGAAGATAACATAGTGTTCTTGCCTTTCAGGCGAGCCCCCAATAATGATAATAATAACAATGACTTACCTTTATAATATAAGCATATTACATGTGCCAGCAAGGTGCACAAGTACTGTGTTTGGTGTAGCTGTCACATATCTGTTTGCTGTAGCCAATCAGGGACCAGCATTCTTGGTGACATCACCATCAACCTGATATAAATAACGCTGGGCAAACACCAAACGCAGTGCTATCAGGTCGATGGTGACGTCATTGCATCGCGACAGATCCGACTGATATGCCCTGGAGATCTCTGTATCTGTCAGTCCTTGTCCCTTTTATGCCCATATATGGAGATCCCTGATGTCATCATATGCCCATATATGGACATGCCCCCTTTTTGTGCCCATATACGGAGCAGACTGATTTGTTTGCGCCTGATGCCTTGACAACACATTGAGGTTAGACAACACCATATTTGGGTTAAGCTGCATTTGGAACTGGAATGCTGGTTCGTGATTGGCTACGGGTGTAAACAGGCTCCCAACAGCGACGCCACCGAACCAAATATCCAGCAGAGCATTTTTAAATGGCCAGCGCCTGGCCAAGATGCAGACCGAAAAGCTAACGTCATCACAGCAACAGCTGGAACCTGTTGCACACACGTCCAGTGCACTCTGCACCCTCACAGGAGTGTCCTGCATGCACTGGGGCTTTAACGTTGATACATATATATATATATATATATATATATATATATATATATATATATATATATATATATATATATATATTTAAAACCACTGCATCAGGTAGGTATGTTCAATGAGGGATTCAGTATGGTAGTTGGTAGGTAGGTAGTTAGATACCGGTAGATGAGGGATGCAGTATAGTGGTAGGTAGGTAGGTAGTTAGATGAGGGATGCAGTATGGTAGTAAGTAGGTAGGTAGTTAGATTAGGGATGCAATATGGTTGTTGATAGGTAGGTAGTTAGATGACGGATGGAAGTATGGTGGTAGGTAGGTAGGTAGGTAGTTAGATGACGGATGGAAATATGGTGGTAGGTAGGTAGGTAGGTAGGTACCGGTAGGTAGATAGGTAAGTCGGTAGGTAGGTAGGTAGGCAGGCAGGCAGGCCCAGGTAGATAGATTGCTTACTGTAGCTACCCTTAGGTTAATGCTAGCTCATAATATTGGGATGTATTACTTATGCCACTTATCCCACATGACTGTCCATATTCATATTAACACTTTAGTATACTTCCTGATGTTTAACTTTGTTAGCTTACTTTCAAAATATCAATATCACAAGAGAGCAATCAGGACAGCTCATGCACATGCTCAACTGTCTGATAACTAACAAGCTACCAAGTCTGAACAATTAAGACGCACCTGCTAGCCTTCCCTCTAGTGGCAGTAAATGTACAAAATACAACACAGGAGTGGGGTATTTTATTCTCATAGCTAACTAAACCACCCACATATTAAATATGTGGGTGGGTAACTCGATTTTACTGTATTGCCTCATTTGTGTGAAATATCATATAATAGCAGAATATTAAAAAATATATGTATTTGAACTCCAGTTGAGTCCTCACACAGTATTGACTTGATATATCAATAAAATATTACACAGCACTTGTGGGAAAATTAAGACATTTCTCAAATAATAGCGATTTTGGTCATTTTGGATATAGGGCAAAACATATATTTTTCTTCAATCTGGTTTCGTGACACTCAGACCAAAATTGTTCTATAGACCATAATCTACAAATTGGAAGTGAAAAATAAACTTTCACACACATTTGAAATGAAAACTAAAAAATACATACACAGAATATTTTTTTTGGTGCGTCCTAAATCCTAACCTTTAATCTCACAAACACTATGTCTAACCCTAGCCTAAGCCCTAACCTCATCGAAACCATGCATAAACATAACCTCAAATCCATGTCCCGCTAGGCTAGGGAGAAACACCGGGGAAAGAGAGTCCGCATTGACCTCAGTGTCTTTTGTAAATGTTTGCTTTGAAAGGGGAAAAAAGGGAGAGGTGGAAAAAATAATAATAAATAATAATAAAGTCATAATTTGTATTTTGGAAAAACATTGTCATTGTCTTACATTGAATAAAAAAGTACCTGTATGTATTGACCTAATAGGCTCTTAATATGCTCTTGCAATTATTTTAATCCAAATTAATTACATTTAAAGTTTCTTTCGGTATTGCATCTGTTATGGGGGGATACAAGACACTGTGTGTGTGTGTGTGTGTGTGTGTGTGTGTGTGTGCGCGCGTGCACTCATGATCCTGTACAGTGAACTATTTCAGTAGCAGTGTCACGTGCTCCTTCAGGACACAGGATGCTACTGTACCTCCTCTATCAGACACACAGACGCTGAAGAGTCAAAATTGAACGCAAACACGGGGTACAGGGGCTCAAGGAATCGGGACACCTTCCAGGTGTACAGGTGTGTCCGTGTGTCAGACACTCTGTAGAAGGACAGAACGCCACCGGGCCAGTCCAGATACACTCCCACTTTGTTGGAGTCAGAGGGACCAACCGAGAGGACAGTTGATTTCCCGCCGTGACGGACAGTGTACCTGTCACCATGGAAACCGTCCTCACACTGCAAACGCCAGGCCTTGTCACCGCTTGTCGCCAGACTGTCATCAACCTTTCCTTTCCTGTTGGCCCTGTATGCCACTGCTATGGAAACCGCTCCACTCCACATGACCTCCCAGTAACAGCGTCCGGTCAGACCCTCTGTACACAGAGCATGTTTCCTCCTGTCGAATGTATCTGTCTGTTTCTCTCTCACCTGTATCACCTTTATGTTGTTCTCAGACAGAACAAATTTGCTGTCTCCTGTATTTGGGTCCAGAGTGAGTTCGCGAAACTGACTTGTATACTTGGTCACCAGTTGAACGTTCTCCATCTTCTCTTCCATTGTCTTCCTCTTGCTCGAATCGTCATTATTCTGAATCAGTTGGAGTCTCTCCTCCCATGTCTTTCTCTCTTCCCTCCTCTCTTCCTCCACAGCGTTACACTTATTTTGCATTTCCAGGACATTGTCCCGTGCTGTCTTCCTCTCATTTGTCAGGTCTTCGATGGTCCGCAGTGCAGAGAGGAGCTTGTCCTCTGCTGACGCCACCTCCTTCTTCATGTGTTCAATTAGCTGCTCCGCAGAGAGGAGCTTATTCTCGGTCGTCTCCATCTTCCCGTCTTCTTCAGTCGTTTGCTGCACAGGGAGGCGCTTGTTCTCCGTAGACTTGCCGTCGTTCTTCATGCTCTCAATCTTCCGCTCGGCCGAGAGGAACTTGTTCTCTGTTGACTTCATCTTGTTTTTCATCTCTTCTATCTTGTCCTCTTTTGACTTCATCTCGTTTTTCATGACTTCAAGCTTGTTCTCTGCAAAGAGGAACCTCTTCTCTGCTGCCTTCACCTCGTTCTTCATGTCTTGAATCTGCTGCTCTGCAGAGAGGAGCTTGTCCTCTGCCGTCATAAGCTCATTCTTCATGTCTTCAATCTGTTTCTCCGCACAGAGGAACTTGTTCTCCGCCGTCTTGATCTCATTCTCCATGTCTTCAATCTGCTGATCTGCAGACATAAACACAAACTCTGCCGACTCCATCTCATTCTTCATGTTTTGAATCTTGTTCTCTGCCGAGTTCATCTGATTCTTCATGTCTTCGATCTTGTTCTCTGTCGCCTTCATCTCGTTGGTTATGTCTTCAACCTTTTGCTCTGCGGCGAGTAACTTGCTTTCCTTCGCCCTCATCTCGTTCCTCATGTCTGTGACCTTCTGCTCTGCGGAGAGCAACTTGACTTCTGCTGCCTTCATCTCCTTTGTCATTTCTTCAATCTTTAGCTCCGCACAAAGGAACTTATCTTCTGCCACCCTCATCCCATTCTCCACGTCTCCTATCTTCTGCTCTGCGGAAAGGAACCTGTCATCCGCCGTCTTGATCTCGTTCTTCACGTCCCGAATCGTGTTCTCTGTTGACTTCACCTCACTTTGCATGTCTTCAATCCTGTTCTCTGTCCTCGTTATCTCGTTCTTCATGTCCGAAACCTTCCGCTCTGCTGAGAGCAGCTTGTTCTCAGCCGTCCTGACAGCAGACCTCATAGCCTCGATCTGCTGCTCTGCGGACAGAAACTTGTTCTCTGCTGTCTTCATCTCGAGCTTCATGTCTTCAACCTGCTGCTGTGCAGAGATGTACTTGTTCTCTGCCGATTTGATGTCGTTCTTCATGCTCTCGATCTTGCGCTCTGCACAGAGGAACCTGTTCTCTGTGGACTTCACCTTGCTCTTCGTCTCCTCAATCTGGTCCTCTTTTGACTTCATTGTGTTTTTCATGACTTCAATCTTGTTCTCCGCAAAGAGGAACTTGTTCTCTGCCGTCTTGAGCTGGTTCTTCAGGCCTTGGATCTTCAACTGTACGGCAAGGAGTTTGTTCTCTGCTCTCTTCGCCTCGTGCTTCATGTCTTTAATCGTGTCCTCCGTGAAGAGGAGCTTGTTCTCTGCCGCCTTAATCTCGTTCTTCATGTCTTCAACTTTCCTCTCTGCGGAGAGAAACTTGTTCTCTGTTAACTTCATCTCGTTCGTAACGTCTTCGACCTTCTGCTCTGCAGAGAGGAACTTGTCCTCCATTATCTTCATCTCATACGTCATGACTTCAATCTTCTGCTCTGCACAGAGGAACTTGTCCTCTGATGTCTTCACCTGGTTCCTCATGTCTTCGATCTTCTGCTCTGCCAACTGGAACTTGTCCTCAATAGACCTAATGTTGTTCACCATGCTCTCAATTTCCTGCTCTGCAGAGAGGCACTTGCTCTCTGCTGTCTTTGTCTTGTTCTTCATCTCTTCAACCTGGTCCTCTTTTGACCTCATCTCCTTCTTCATCTCTTCGATCTTCTGTTCCGCAAAGAGGAACTTGCTCTCTGTCGTCTTCAACTCATTTTTCGTGTCTATGATCTTCTGTTCCGCTGAAAGGAGCTTGTCCTTTGTTGTCTTAGTCTCGTTTTTCATGTCTTCAATCTGCCGCTCTGCCAAGAGGAACTTGTTCTCGGCAAACTTCGCCTCATTCTCCATGTCTTGAAGCTTGTTCTCCGCTGAGTCCATCTCGGTCTTCACACCTTCAATCTGCTGCTCTGCGGAGAGAAATTTGCTCTCGACTGTCTTCATCTCTATCTTCATGCCTTCAATCTTCCGTTCTGCTGAGAGGAACTTGTTCTCTGCTGACTTCATCTTGTTCTTCATCACTTCAATCTGGTCCTCTTTTGACCTCATCTCGTTTTTCATTACTTCAATCTTGTTCTCTGCAAAAAGGACCTTGTTCTCCGCTGACTTCATCTGGTTCTTCATTTCATCAGTGTGCTGCTCTGCGGAGAAGAGCTTGTTCTTGGCTGTCTTAATCTCATTCTTCAAGTCTTCAATTTGCTGCTCTTCAAAGAGGATCTTGCTCTCTGATGACTTCATCTCGTTCTTCATCATGTCAATCTCTTCTTCTTTTGACCTCATCTTGTTTTCCATGACTTCAAGCTTGTCCTCTGCAACAAGGAACTTGTTCTCTGCTGACTTCCAATCATTCTTCATATCTTCAATCTTCTGTTCCGCAGAGTGAAACTTGTTCTCTGATCTCCTCATCCGGGTTTTTGTGTCTTCAATTTCCTGCTCAGCGGAGAAGCACTTGTTTTTTGTTGCTTTCATCTCTTTCTTCATTTCTTCGATCTTCTGCATTGCAAAGAGGAACTTTTGTGACAAAGCCTCTTTTTCTCTGATCAGTTGGAGTCTCTTTCCCTCCCAGGTGTTCCTGTCCTCCCTGTTCTCTTCCCCAAGGGCTTCAATCACCTGGTAGTTCCTTTTTTCCTCTTCTACCACCTTCTCCAACCTCTGTTCTATTTTTAGGATCTTGGTATCTCTGGTCCTCTGGATCTCCTCCATGTCTTTAATCCTCTCTCCTTGAAAAAGGAGTCTTTCAATCAGTTTGTCTTTCATCTCCTCCCAGTCCGTCTTCTCCTTGATGAAAATGTGGTTAATGTCCTCCATTACATTCTGGAGGGTGTTCTCTTGTCTTTTCTCTCTTGTCTGCATGTAAGAGTAACCAAACATAAGTGCTGATGCCGCTGACACAAGGCCAACGCTGAAAGCTTTCACATTAGACATTTTAGCTTTGAGTTCCTGTGGCTCAGATATTGCGTTGGGTGAAAAGCTACTAATGGTTCAGTTCAACACTGAAACATTTATGTATATACACAAACTCTCCCAAGTTGGTGTGCCACCGCGGTGTGCTAATTGGACATGTTATTTTGACGACATCAGGATTGAAATAAGGTTGTCGAATAATCAAACCTCGGTTCGAAGTGAAGCGGTGAACTTTTATTCTATGTGTTCTAGAGCTATGAACTCTGTGATCTATACATTCTTTCAATTCTGAATGAATGAATGATTTTATCTGGAGGGCCGAATTGTCATGTGAAGCTTGACCAATCCTCAAAGTATGGTCTCATTGGACATTTTTAATCATCCAATCATCAGACCGGGACGGACGTTACACACATATTCTGGATGTACGGGACAGATAAAACCTGTTCATTCTGGACTGGAATGACCATATGGACATGAACGGGACACACACGGGACACACATGTACGGGACAGATAAAACCTGTTCATTCTGGACTGAAATGACCATATATGGACATGAACGGGACACACAAAGCCACTCCTTGGAAGCGGCTTTCACCGCTTCAAAAAACAACCCTTAAAAAAGTATGAGTATGAATGATCTGTTCATTTAAGCAATATAACATTAGAGAGCGTGCTTTACTGTCACTATTGGCACGACAGTGATGTGGCTAGGAACGAGTGTACTGCAAGCATCACTGAACTGATAGAGAAAGAGGGAGGGGGAGTTAAAGGGTGAGTGAAGGAGTGAGAGCGCGAGAGGGAGGCAGATGGATGGGAGAGTGAGAGGGGAAGAGAGAGGGGGAGAGAGAAAATGAGACTGGAGCCTAGTAAGTATTTCTGAGCGGTGCTAACCTCTCATCTGGCTTTGTCCGTTTGTCCCGCGTCTGTCCAGACGGTGATTGGTCAATTGGCGTCTGCTTGTTGTACGCCCAGGGTTACATTGGCCAAGCTTCACAGGACACTTGATGAAATTAACTCATAAATAGCACTGCTCATCCGGTGCTGGATACTGAAACCTGAACACAGTGATTCACACTTTTCGTGACCAATGCAGTGCAAGATTTTTGAAGCGGTGAAAAGCCGCTTCCAAGGTGGCTTTGTGTGTCCCGTACATGTCCATATATGGTCATTCCAGTCCAGAATGAACAGGTTTTATCTGTCCCGTACATCCAGAATATGTGTGTCCCGTCCGTCCCGGTCTGATGATTGGATGATTAAAAATGTCCAATGAGACCATACTTTGAAGCTTCACATTTTTTTTTTGCCAGACCCATGAAATGGGTAGGCCTACATAAGCAAATGTCGGTCTGTCCCTTTTCTATATAAAGGGTATATATGATGATGACATGATGATGACATGCCTACAAAAGGCATGATGTCATAAATGATGATGACAGACAGGGGGTTGGCAGAACCGGGGTCCCAGAGGGTAGGCAGAACCGGGGTCTGGCACAACCAGGTTGACCTGGTCTAGTTTTTAAATATGTGTGTCCCGTGCGTCCAGAATTGAGGATTGGTCAAGCTTCACATGACAATTCGGCCCTCCAGATAAAATCATTAATTCATTCAGAATTGGAAGAATGTATAGATCTAGAACACAGAGTTCATAGCTCTAGAACACATAGACACATAGAATCACCGCTTCACTTCGAACCGAGGTTTGATTTTTAATTATACAGTACAAACATTGAAGTTTGTCATATAAGAGAATTTTGGTTTCAAAATTGCAGCTTTGCCTCAGGAAGGCTTTTTTGTTTCAGCAATTTGTATTTCTCTACTTGCAAGCAGTGGTCAGAGAAACACGAAGCCAGACTAGCGCCCCACAAGGCCTGGTGCAAGCCCGCAACAGCCCAAGGTGAGAGCAAGCGGGGACACGTCCCACATGGCCCTCGTCGTCCATAAAGATGCCCTCCGGTCCCAGCTGTTCCCAGAGATGGTGGTTGCCATCAGGGGGTGGGTGTATCTGGAGGGCAAATAGCCACCGAGGCAGTCAAGTCTTGCAAGTTTTCACATTAAAAGCGATAATAATACTATAATGAAGGGAATCAAGTGGACTTCTTCAAAAATGGAACAAACCACAGCATGTTTTGGTCCATGGTCAGTGGTTCCCAGACACTGGTCGGGAGCCATTTGTGGGTCACGGATTGATTGAATACTTTAACCCATTAAGACTGACCGGGAACGCATTAGTTATTTAACCATTATTTTACGCTTTAACCATTAAAAAGTAGCAGATATACACATGCTCACAGCGGTTACATGTCTCCTTTCTGACATGTCTCCTTTCCGACATGTCTCCTTTCCGACATGTCCCCTTTCCGACATGTCTCCTTTCCGACATTTCTCCTTTCCGACACTAACCCTATCTCTAACCCTAAAGCCCTTTGCACACAGGCGCGTTTATCCGCACGGATAAAACGGACAATTTCATTTTTTTAAAAGAAAACAAAGATTCTCTACGACCTCATGCACACCGGATCCGAATTAGCCGTGCGACGAGTGGCTGCGGCCGTGCGTCTTTTTCTCAATCGAACCCAGTTCGATTTGTGCGTCGTGTCGCATGCGGTAAAAAACTCATCACTCCTTTTATGACTCCTTTTGGGATCCGCAGCGCCGATCCCGCACAGCATTGCACACCAAATCCAATGCGTTTTATTCATGCAGCAAACGAAAAAACCCGCAACGGTCCTGTGTGCAAAGGGCTTAACCCTAAACCTAACCCCTATGGAAGTGTCGCCGCTCTGACAATAAGAAGTCAATGTTGGAGTGGCGACATGTCGTAATGGAGACATGTCCCCGCTCACAGCGCGGCACAGGGTGCAAAAATGGCAGATGTACAAGCTCTCAGCGTGTCAAAGTGACGCGCTGAGAGCTTGTACATCTGCCATTTTTTAAAGTACATGGATAAAGTGGTGAAAATGATTGTGATGCTGTATTAGCCAATTCTGCTGGGAACCCTCTGGAACCCCCTCCAAGGACCCCTGGGGGTCCCCTGACCCCATTTTGAGAACCACTGATGCACATAAATATATTGTTATAATGTTTTAATAATGATTGATTGAACACTTAACACTTAACAGTAAATACAAATGTATTTGACTTCAGTGTTGATTTAACAATGATATTAATACAGTACAGAACATTGTAACAACGAGGAATGTAGTACAGGGGATAATACAAATTTTGGTACCACCCAAGGTGACCGTAAAATGTTTGGATTTTCTTCTTTGTACATGTCTCTAGTTTATATTGTGGTATGATAACCCTTTCTGAGAAGTAGCTTAATTGATGTTATCACCCGCTAGAGTCGGTGTCCCATTAACTTAACATTACAGGGAAAAAAAGGGAAAAAATAATCTGCTTTAAGTAGCATATGAGGGGTCGAACTAGGGGTTTTTCATAATGCAGAATCCATTGCAAGCATCTGTTTTGCACGAAGAACATTCCCCCCTCATATGCTACATAAAGCTGATTATTTTTTACCTTTTTTTCCCTGTAATGTAAAGTTAATGGGACAGATTGGGACACCCACTGACTCTAGCGGGTGATAACATCAATTAAGCTACTTCTCAGAAAGGGTTATCATACCAAAATATAAACTAGAGACATGTAGGAAGACAAAAATGTAAAACACGTACGGTCACCTTGGGTGGTACCAATTTGTGAAAATATCAGTATTATCCCCTGGTCTAATGAGGATGTCACTGCACAACTCTTTCACACATCCAACGGTGACCGAGAACACATCTGGAGTCCCACCATACTCTATACAACCCTGCTTTATAATAGCAAACACACTCTTGGTTTCTGCCATAGTTATCAGGCTCACCAGGCAACCAGAACCCGTAGAAATAAACAGTTCATTCATTACAATATTACAACAAGGATTTATTTTATCTTTAAATGTGTAGTTTTATTAACCACTTACACTATGGAGTCTCTATTTGGGGAATGTTACTATTGATTAACATATTGTGAAATGTATTGAAAATATGTATATAATAAATTGTCTGTCTGTCTACACCACTGTGTGTATCTGCCTGTCTGTATTCTGTCTAAGGGTCTCACTGTGTGTGTGTGTGTGTGTGTGTGTGTGTGTGTGTGTGTGTGTGTGTGTGTGTGTGTGTGTGTGTGTGTGTGTGTGTGTGTGTGTGTGTGTGTGTGTTTGTCTGTGCTCTATATTATTATTGATGAAGGTAAAGTCTTACGTTGGTGAGGTCAAAGGTTTTCCATCAACCCACTTAAAACTCATTAGGCTAATTTCTCAATTTATGACAAAACAGGGACTCGAATCTCTCGGCATATGCAGAAATGGATTCTGCACATAAAAATAGTTTAGAAACAACACATAAAGTACTTTTCCTCAAAAATCTCTACACGATTCACATTTTGTTATTTGGGGTCCAGACTAAAAGGAACTGGTTGGAATAACGTGTTCCTTCCACACGCTACGTCCAACCGGGGAAACTCCCCCCTGTCAGGTGAAAAAAGGCATCTTGGGCTCCTCATGCATAGAAGGAAGTATGAGGTTAAGTCTGTTGTTCTCCCCAGGATGGCAGAGGGAGTTTAGAGCCCAGGATTACATTAAATAAGGTGAGTTGCTCCTGAGAAAACCTGTGAAATGCTCCTATAGCTCCATGATGGTTTGAATTAATGACGTGTGTGTGTGTGTGTGTGTGTGTGTGTGTGTGTGTGTGTGTGTGTGTGTGTGTGTGTCTGTGTGTGTGGAGGGTGGAGGGGGGGGGGGGGGGGGATTCGGTATGAACAGCGTGTCACTGTGTATTAATGAAACCCAAATTGAAACTTTTTTTTCAATTAAATTTTTAATTGTGTTTGTGATAAATGTTTTATGTACAGGATCGAGAAAGTAATTATACAAAATTGCTTTGGTTCAATAATGACTTTTTCCCCTCCGGTAGTTGGGCGTTGGGGGAGCTAGGGGGGTTTATCCAGTGTGTTACCTGATTTTAAGGACTTTCTTTTCCCCTCTTCTTTATTCATGTTTTTATGTTATTGATAGCAAGTTATGCAGAAACAGAATGTGTTTGAAGTAGACGGTTTGTGCGTGTGTGGGTGTGGCTTAGGCCCTTGGGGGGAGGGACCAGGGAGGGGTTCCCCAGCAAAATGAGTTAATACCAAGCCCCCAGAACCCTGGGGGCGCCCTGAAACCAAATGGACATGGTGGCCGTTTTGAGGTACTGCAGTTGGGTCTACTCACATGAACGCGCGTCTAGGCTTCTTTGTATTGACGCGCGTTCATACCGGAAGTGCTCGTTCATGAAGCGCGTCCATGAACACAAACTATGACGCAAAACGCGTCACAGTAGACCCACTACGTCACGGTTTTACTAGCCGGAAGGAGGGGTGAAAACGCCTCATGCGCTGGGTGAGCAACTCAATGCAAGTGGACGGGCGGGGATATCTGGTGTCCTCTCTATTCTTATTATAACTCTATGGTTAATACATCCTAAAACGGAAAGAGGAAGACCGGCCTCCTGATGACTACACAAACTATAGGGCGTAATGTTATTTTTTTATACGTTGAAATAGAAGGTCAACAACATACCAAATGATTATTATACCAAAAGAAACACAACTATTTAAAACAAATTTAAACAATTTTTAAACTTTCCGAGTTCGGTTTGATAGTTCCAGACAAAGTCAGTCTGATGACTACAACATGATGACATACTGTAGGTTGTTTCCACTCCCTACCGGGTCATAAACCCGAAATGCTACTGACACGTTGGCTATAAAATAAAATAAAAAACATGCACGTCTGCTTTTTCTGAACATAACTTTTTAAGAATTTTATCTTCTCTTCAGGTGGTCCCTGGCACAAAATATTTTCAGATGGAGGAATTGGCTTCCGGTCCTTGGCTCGAAAACGTTTGAGAACCAGTGCATGGCTGTTATCAACATGGATTGGGGAGGGGGAGAGAAGGTTTCATCAGGTCTGTCAGGGTACCCTTGAGGTAAAAAAAAAGGGGGGTTGCAAGCTGCCGCAATAAACCTCACGTTTCTTCCTCCCAAGACCTCCATCAAACTGCTGAAGTCTGAAAACGTTTTATATATTTTGTCATAATCTTCCTCACACCCCCATCACTCATTATTCTACTGATGCACGAGTAAACATCAAGGCCACCTCGCTCACCTTCTCCCACTCTCCGTCTGTCTGTCTGTCACTCGATTCATCCCTTCTTTTCTCTCGCCGTGGGATGAATGGTTCTGTCGCTTCAGAACCCTCCACACGTCTCTCTGCTCCTTCATTGTGCTTCACTTCCACTCAAGGAGCCGCCATGCTTTGCTTTCCCTCCCTCTCTGCCTCCCTCTCATTTACAATTTACAATTTAGCCATTTAAGCAATGACAACACAAGGAAATACATCAAATACTTCGAAATAGTCATCTAGGATTTTGGCCGGCCATGATGGCATCGTAATGCCTGATTGATTAATACTCAGCTGTGTGCCGAAAATAGCAGAACTGCAAGCTCTGAGACACGTTGTGAGCCTGTACAATGGCTATTTTCGGAGAGTGGCACCTGTCCTGCACACAACCAAGCATAAAATGACGTGTTTTAGTTCTATTGGATCTCTTCTCCAGAAGTCCCTCCCTAACTCTGATCCACATTTTTCATGGGCCTGTTCTAGCGCCACCATAAGGCCGACAGTTGGCTACTCCTACAGATTTCGTCCAAAACTCACTCAAATCGGTATACAGTATCTTAACAGTCATGTGATCAACGTGGCTCCATATGAAAAAGTACAGTAAAGCCCTTTGCACACAGGCGCGTTTATCCGCACGGATAAAACGGACAATTATTTTTTTTTTTAAAGAAAACAATGATTCTCTACGACCTCATGCACCCCGGATCCGAATTAGCCGTGCGACGAGTGGCTGCGGCCGTGCGTTTCTTTCTCGATCGAACCCAGTTCGATTTGTGCGTCTTGTCACATGCGGTAAAAAACTCATCAGTCCTTTTATGACTCCTTTTGGGATCCGCAATGCCGATTCCGCACAGCATTGCACACCAAATCCAATGTGCTTTATTCATGCAGCAAACGGAAAAAACGCAACTGTCCTGTGTGCAAAGGGCTTAAAGTTATACTATGTAACTTTTGTTATAAAACATATCTTAAAATTGTCCTAACTATTAAATCGCTAAAGTTTTAGAACCCCCACTCCGTTAATTTCAGCCCCAAAAGCTTTTTCTTTATATGTTTTCTACTTAGCCGTGACAGGTGCGGGTATCGAGGCAAAATGACGTCATCTGCATCATCCGTATACGTTGTGTATACGTTGGCCAATCACATTGCGGATCATACACACGTGATACACTACCGGCCAATCACAGTGCATCTTGCTTCTCTTCAGGAAATAGCTTGCTTCAACAGCTTTGTTTACGCTGCTCTAGAAGTCTAGCCTGTAACTCCCCAACGCCGGTCCGCAGAGGGACACGAGATGCGTGGCGAGGCGGGCGAGGCGGACGCGGGGGTCTGAAGGCCCGGTCTGCAGCGAAAAACGGCCGAAAAAAGCAGACGCGACCGCGGTTTGCTATACCACTACTGACCACTAGTTGAGCAACTTACACAGTATAGCTTTAAGTTTAAGCTTTACGGCTTATTTACACGGGAACCACTTTATGTATCTCATATAACATTGAAAGACAGACGGATAGAACAGAGTACTTTGCATAGGATAACTTCAATTACAAAAGCTCTAATTTGTTCTCCAGCTACACCATAAACATGTGGAACGCCCTACCGCAGGCCTTAAAGGAGTGCAAATCCCTAGCCTCCTGAAAAAAATGTTTTCTTTTCTTTTCTGCTTTTGTAATTTGATGTTATCCTATGCAAAGTACTCTGTTCTATCCGTCTGTCTTTCAATGTTATATGAGATACATAAAGTGGTTCCTATGTAAATAAGCCGTAAAGCTTACTAAGATCTCCTTTTAGTTGACCTTGTACCAGTGATTTATATACTGTCATGAAACTGTACTTTTTCCTATTGGAAACTGCTAATAAACTCTTCAATCAATCAATCAATCAATCAATCAATCAAACAAACAATTAAAAAAAAAAAAAAAAAAGGGGGGGGGGGTATAGGCTAATTATAAATAAAAATTCCATCCTGATTGGCTATACGGCTTCCAAAGTTTGCAGGATTGGTCAGTTTTGAACAAAATGCAGTGTCCAATTGCCAAAAGGCAGAAGTCATGGCACCCTTTTCACATTGGCCTATTATAGTGCCCCAGGAGGTCACAATAACCTGAAAATCGGACCTGGCGGCTGGCGGGGACCTGTGCTCGGAAGAGCATTGCAGCTTTCTTTCTGTCTTTTGTTGCCTCTCTGTTCAGGGCAGGGGTCTTCATCATGTTGATGTTTATTTTCCCTCTACACACCAAACCTTGCACTGCGAGGCGCTGTGAGCTCTATAGGTCTGCTGTTGCCGGCTAATGTCAGAATAGGGATACATGCCAGGGTTCAAGTTGTTAAAGTGATATTTCACTTTCAAAAAAACTTTTGGTCATTTTATATTGTCTAATCAGGCTTTTATGAACACACTCAACAGATTTTAATTTGCTTCATTCCATATTTTGTATATTTGATGTAAATGTTATCAGGCCCTCCAGGCCCAGGGCCTCTCACCAGAGCATCGCAGTTTAAGCCCCGCCCACCCTCACTCCGGTGTCGGAAGCGTTTTCCCCCCATGCATTTCATCCATAGACATTTCAAAAAGTATTTATTTTAAACGTCTTTTAAGCCTCTGACAAAGCCACCCCGGCTGGTGAGTAATCATGACAATACACGCTATTTTTTGGCTTAAAAGACGTTTAAATAACTACTTTTTGAAATGTCTATGGAAGAAATGAATGGGGAAAACGCTTCCGACACCAGAGTGAGCACGGGGTGGGGCTTCAACTGCGATGCTCTATTAGACTCCTCACATCCTACTTAAATACCCAGGGGGGAAAAAAATGTTTTTCTGGTTATTTTTCCTCCTGTAGAGAAAGTCGTTAGGAGCCCAACTTCATTTGGCCGCTGTGACGACCCCGAAGGCCGCAAACTCGGTCACCCTAGCTAGATCATTAGAGCATGCCCTGGGTTACATCTGTGCAAATTTGGACTGATTAGACTAATTAGCGCGAAATTACCATTCTATCTCCCTAAGGCCCCCGACTACCTGTGATTAGACGATAAATGACCAAAAGTTTTTTTTTGAAGTGAAATATCCCTTTAATGTTGTCATGTTGCAGGCTTGCAGCCTGTTGGCAATGTAAATGTAGCAGAGAGAGAGAGAGAGAGGAGAGAGGAGAGAGAGAGAGAGGAGAGAGAGAGAGAGAGAGAGAGAGAGACTGCGAGAGGCAGAGAGAGAGAGAGAGAGAAGAGAGAGAGAGACTGCGAGAGGCAGAGAGGAGAGAGAGAGAGAGAGAGAGAGAGAGAGAGAGAGAAAGACTGCGAGAGGCAGGCAGAGAGAGAGAGAGAGAGAGAGAGAGAGAGAGAGAGAGAGAGAGAGAGAGAGAGAGAGAGCAGCAGCATCCGACACCGTCGCTCCATCAGTTCAGTCAGTACAGTCAGTGCAGTGAGGAGGATGTGATATTGAAGAGCGGTCGGGGGGGAGAAGGAGAGAGCCGAGAACAGCGCAGTCCACCACAGCTGCAGCAGGAGTAAAGACAAGGAAGGAAGGAGAGCAGCAGCAGCAGGTCCATGGTCGGTTGTCGTTGCGTCGACCGCCCGCCCGGGGTCCGGTGACTCCGGTCCGCGGACCACCGCGCCGTCGTCCGACCGACCATGTCCTCTGCCGTCAGCGAGACGGAGGCGGAGGCGAGGGCGCGCGGCTCCTCTGCTCCGCTGACGCCCCTCAAGTTGGTGGGGTTGGCATGCGTGTTTCTCGCGTTGTGCCTGGACGCCGGCGCCGTCATGAGCCCCGCGTGGGTGACGGCCGACGACCAGTTCTACCTGTCCCTGTGGGAGGCCTGCTGGAGGCAGGCCGGCACCGACCGCTGGCAGTGCTCCAGCAACATGGACACAGGTACATGCTTCCACTAACGTCCACTCATAGCCATAGGGACACCTGCTCTCTACTGGCTTTGTTCTGGCATGGTGTTGTGACTGTGACTTTTAAGTAAAAGTATCAATTCTGAAATGTAGAAATACTCTGTCACAAGTAGAAGTACGTTATTCAAAATTATTTTGAGTAAAAATGTAAAAGTATTGGCATAAATAAGTACTTAAAAGTACAAAATGTTCGAAAATAACTGTTGTGATCGTCTATTTTCAAATAGCCACGGTATAAAACAAGGCCATGTATGTTTTATAATAGCCTTTTATAATTTAAATTTGCAAAGTAACTAGTAACTATTAGCGTAGTGGAGTAAAAGTACAATATTTGGATCCGAGATGTAGTGGAGTAGAAGTAAAAGTATTGGAAATTGGAAATAGCGACTCAAGTAAAGTAAAAATACCTCAAAATTGTACTTAAGTACATTACTCAAGTAGTTACTTTACACCACTGACCTGCCGCCTGCCCGGGTTCAGTGGGCTGGGCTGTGTCAGGGACCCCCAGAAGAGAAGATTTATAAAATATAAAAAAATAAACAAATGTCCAAACGTTTTGAAGACTTACAATAAAAGAAGAAAATATATCCCTTATCTGCTATTTTTGAATAGCCAAAGTATGAAATATTAGTTGTTACAGATTTTTCGCGACCGCCAGCGAGCATTTAGTATGAGAACGCCAAGCCTATGAATAATTTTGTTATGAATAATTTTGTTATGAATAATTATGAAGCGCTCGGCTGTCCCGGAGCTGTAGTTTCCAACTGACAAGGTCAAGACTTTTTTCAGCAAACTTTTCAAATGAAATTCATTGCTTTTTTGTAAATCACTGCTTGTCCTAACGAATGTGAACAGGCTACCACCTAGATCCTTTCAGAGGCTTAAATGTCTTGTGACATTTTCCACTGTCATTATTTGCCTAAATGACTGTGCAAAATGTCACTAGATTGTGATTTATAGGTCTATTTAACAAGTGAACTTTCATAGTGGTTTGTCCACACAGACTGTAAAATGAATGGACAGCGCCACGACATTGGTTTCTACAGACCGTAAATGAAATTTTCATCGATTGCAAATCCGTCACCTTTCTATATCCGGTACAGAAATGAAAACGGAAATGAATCAAATGAATTCTCTTGGCTGCAACGGCAGCGAGGGCGGGTCTTCGCTCTGTTGAACCAGTAGAAAGCCTAGATTTTAAATTAATGTGACCACAATTTTCCTAAACACATATAATGATGATTTAAAAATGACTTTAATCTAGCAATTGAAAACATAAAGAGTTTATGAAAAGGTTTAACATGATAATAAAATCAAGTGTAAATTTCACCCCAAAACCTCATTGAGAATTCAGATACATTGAGATAAAAATGTCTTGTCACCAGTAGAAGGTGAAATAGTGACATATGCTGCCATGCTGGGTCATTAATGGGAACAGCAGGCTCAACTTGAACCCTATCATTTCCAGCAAACAAAGCTAGCCCCTTAGGTTTGTCGCACACTTGCCAAAATAAGCCAGAGGCTGCGGGCTTACACCTGGCAAAGGGTGGCGCGAGAGGAAAGGACTCGGACATGCGACCGTTCACCAAAATCAATAGGTGTCATCCTCTGGGGTTCGTGAAGGTGCATAACAAATCCCATGGCAATCCAGCCAGTATTGTCAAGACATCTTGTTTGGTACAGTGTTAACCCATTCAAAGTCAAACCAGGAAAGCATGTGTGTCACTTTAGATTGTAATTACTTTAGGTACCATTTTTAAGCTGGCTATTCAAAAAAAGCAGATATACAAGCTCACAGCGTGTCACTTCCTGCCGTGCTGCAAGCTTGTAGATCTGCTATTTATGAAAAATGTTTGAGTGTATTATATAACGCATTTAACTCAAATCTTCTGCCCCTGGGTGGCCCCCTCCCTGGAAAACAACATATTGTTTGCGATGCGGGGTTCGCGGGCCAAATCATAAAACCGCCATTTGTACAATCGGCTGCAGGTCCTAATGGTGGCAAAACGTTAGACAGAGCCGGTTGCGTCGCAGGCCCAATTGAGAGCACAGCCTCGTGGCGGGGGGCTCAGGAGGACCCTTACAGATGGAGAATGGGGAGTGGAGCAGGGGCGTGGGGGGAGGGGGGGGGGGAGGAGTGGGACTGAGTTACCAGGGCCCAAGGTGGAGGGGCCTTCATTATTTTATACTTTAGCTATTGAAAAATAGCAGATATACAAGCTCACACGCGGCA
Source organism: Nannobrachium achirus (assembly GCF_963921795.1). Taxonomy (NCBI): domain Eukaryota; kingdom Metazoa; phylum Chordata; class Actinopteri; order Myctophiformes; family Myctophidae; genus Nannobrachium; species Nannobrachium achirus. The sequence continues at coordinate 31,021,029 of NC_137831.1, read as the reverse complement.
CCGATGCCACGCTGCGAGCTTGTAGATCTGCTATTTTTGAAAATTCGTGAAAATGTGTGCAAAAAAATCATTGAATATTTTTATTTGCTTCTGGGGGGTCCCTGGAACTAAATATTTTGAGATGGGAAACATACTGGTAGGTTTTTCAAAAAACCTTAGAAGGATTTCAAATATTCAAAGACTTAATGTTTTTAAAAAAATAGCAGATCTACAAGCTCGCAGCGTGGCACTCGGACTCGGTGCCGCGCTGTGAGCTTGTATATCTGCTATTGTTCAATAGTTAAAGCACCAAATAATGCGTTCCCAGTCTAAATGGGTTAAACCGCCTCCCCTTATGAAGAACATTTATGGGGGGCCCGCAGGGAATCCTTGTACCCGGGGCCCAGAATTTGGTGCGACACCCCTGAGGGGAGGGGGGGAGACTGGTCTCCGGGGCAACGGAGCGTGGCGGGCTGCATATTACCAACCTGTCGGGCGTGTTCGTGTGCTGCGAGGCTGCAACAACCTGAGTGAGTGCTATGAATGAATGAATGAATGCAGTCTGAACTGTTACGGCTCTATATGTCTCCCGCTTGGCCTGTCTGAACAGGCTGTACCATTGGACAGCATGTGTCTCTATCCAGCTGCACGCACGCACACGCACACACACACACACACACGCACGCACGGAGTAAACACCATGGCGAGATCCTGATGCCCACCCGCAAAGAGCAGTGCTGCTGTATTGATTGGCCCCACGTCTGTGTGTGCGTGTGTGTGTGTGTGCGCGTGTGTGTGTGTGCATCCATGCGTCCATGGATCCCTGTTAGTGTGTGTGGTTGCAGTCGATAGCGACTGATGACCTGTGTGTGTGTGTGTGTATACAGGAGAGAGAAAAATGGAGACAAAATGATTGCGTGCACGCATGATTGCGTGCGTGCACATGCGTGTGCGTGCGTGTCAGTAAACTGTATAAAGAGGTGACCTATTTCTGGCCAGTCTCCTCTGAAGCCTAGTTTAATATTTCATGTCTCACTTTTTGATTGGCTGTAGTTGCATCACTCCTGCTCTCCTAGGGGCGCCAATATGTGCACACGTGCGCACGCACGCACACGCACGAGAGAGAGAAGAGAGACCAGGAGATCCTAATTAGTTGTCTTGACAGGGACTGTGCGAAGGAGAGGACTTGTGTGTGTGTGTGTGTGTGTGTGTGTGTGTGTGTGTGTGTGTGTGTGTGTGTGTGTGTGTGTGTGTGTGTGTGTGTGTGTGTGTTTGCGCGTGTTTGCGCGTTCTTACACTCTCACACACACACACACACACACACACACATACACACACACTCAGGCCACAAGCTTTTGGACAATAAATCAGTCCTGTCTAGCAACTTATACCTCTAATGGGCTCACCTAGCTGACCAAAGCAATCCCTTCTTTTCCCTCATTGTACAACTCCATCCGGTCTGCATCTCGGCAGAGGGCAGACTAAAGCCCTGTTTGTCCGCCCCGGCTGACAGTACTTTTCCTCTTGATCTCAACAGGCCAATCACTGAAGGCAGTGGCCCTCAAGCTTGTTCATGTCAAGGACCCCCAAATTAACACATCTGCTGCCTCTTAATCTGAAGGTTGCTTGGTGCCTCGGCGCCACGTCGTTTCCTCCGTCGGCCGCCGCTATTATTTTGAAGGGCCGGAAGGGGGTTGTTTTTGTTTTTTTGGATTATCACTTGACGGCAACGATTACGTCATCTAGTCACATGACAGTGTGCGACAAGAAGATGAAGATGGCTGCGCCCTGCCTTTTGCCTTGTTTACATTTAGATCTGCTGCAAAATGTCTCAAAATGGCTATTTTGTTTAAATGAAGTTTCTTTATGGGCCTCGCCATTGACTTAACATTGAGGAGCTTCACTTCGCGTGCACGCCCAACGTGCGTTGTAAACAAATCGCCGACATTACCGATGCGAGCGGGACCGGAGCGACATTAAGTAAGTAATAATATCTTTACTGTATATACAGTAAGATTCACAGTCCTCACCGTCAACGGCGCCATGGTATTAACCCTTTCAATGACAATCCTCACCGTCAACGGCGGCGAAAAAGTTAATCATGTGTTTTGCCACGGACACCCCCATCTGAAAATAGTTTGTGCCAGGGAGAGGGACCCCCCCATACAAGATTTGTATTTATTGTGGGGAAAAGCTTTAGCAGGGAAATAGCTATTTTCAGTGAAAGCTTTCTCCACAATTTCATAAAACAGAAATTACATTAGAATTGAGCTCTGAGGGACTGGAAGGAGGGACTGAAACGGCACATTGACTAGGGGGGGTGTGTATGAGTTACGATTCTGTTCTGTTAAGATCGGACAGCAACTTGAACAGCGTTTGAGTCGGCTGAAGCAGGGTGAAAGTGGCTGGAGGTGGGTGAAATTGGGTAGAGGTGGGTGCTTTAAAGTGGGTTAGAGGTGGGTGGGTGTGAGTGATTTCGGAATGGCAGGATTTTGTGTGTGTGTGTGTGTGTGTGTGTGTGTGTGTGTGTGTGTGTGTGTGTGTGTGTGTGTGTGTGTGTGTGTGTGTGTGTGTGTGTGTGTGTGTGTGTGTGTGTGTGTGTGTGTGTGTGTGTGTGTGTGTGTGTGTGTGTGTGCGTGTGTGTGTGTGTGTGGGGGGCGTGTGTTAAATGAATGTCCTATTTGATCATACTACAGCGTCACGCAAAAATATCCAAAATAGCAGATTTGAGCTTGTCAATTTCCTATATTATTTTGGCTCTTTTTTTATTTGAATCTGGAAAAGTAACAGTTTGGGGCAGGTTTCCATCTGACAGAGACAATATATATGCACATTGCACAGTACACTCATATACTGTACAGTGTACAAGCTCACAATGCATCTGTTAAAGAACCGTTCAATTGATCCTCCTTTACTATGTAACAAACCGTCTGGGGGAACTGGGGTGTCTTGATATGTCCCCCATCCAATTAGTTTAGTTTGAACAGCTTCCTCAGAGCTCGGCCACGTAATTATAGCTGCGCTCCTTCTAAAGTAGACATTACTTCTGACATTCTATGACATGTGCTTCCGATCCTAGCACATCTCAGAGACGGCTACAGACACCGGCAGAAACACAGACACATACTCTAGACGTCAGTACAGTCAGAGAGAGAGAGAGAGGACTACAAACAGGCACCCACAATGGTGTACAGATAGATCGTACAGACAGACAGACAGACAGACAGGACTACAGGTACAGACAGAAAGAGGGTTAAAGACAGACAGACACATAGACAGACAGTGGCACCAGTTCGGAAAAAGCTAAGGTATGGCAACATGACTGGTGTCGAAGGCGTGCGTGCAAGACACCAGTCATATTGCCCCCCCCCCCCCCCCCCCCCCCCCCCCCTGGGTATGGCAGCTGCATACCCCTGCCATACCCAATTGACGCCCCTGGACAGACAGACAGACAGGGGTACAGGTGTTCAGTGCTTCCAGGGGAGAGATTGCCTCAGCTAGAAGCTAACCAGTTCATCAGAGCTAAATCCCTTCTATTCAGCCTCACAGAGGATCAGCTGTTGAATTCCTATTGAGGCCGACACCAGAGGAAATTTCACCTGTCTCACACACACCCGCGCACGTACGCACGCACGCTCACACACACGCATGCACGCACACACACACACACACACACACACACACACACACACACACACACACACACACACACACATACGCAAAACCTATTTCATAGGTCATCTTACAATGGTGCAGAAATAGCGATGCACCCCGCCATTTTTTATTTTATTAGAAAATGTAATTCTTTAAAATTGTAACTACGACGATCTATTCTTTAGTTACTTATTGTCCGTTGAAAAAAAGCGTATTTTGGGGAGTAGAAACAGAGTTACCGTATATCCATTTTCAGATTTTGCTATCATTGGTCTGGGCAGACCAAAGCATTTCCGGATGACGTCATCACCCAATGGATCATGGGAAACTGAGTCCTTGGCTCCTTGCATCACTCCCGGGTGATAAAACCCGGTAATATATATATATATAATATATATATGAGACAGATCCATGTTGATGACATGAGTGTAGACATACTGTGTACCGATTTGCGTGATTTTAGGGCAAAATCTGTAGGAGCAGTGTCCAAAAATGTGTTTTGCAAGAATCGGCCTCATGGTGGCGTTAGAAGAGGGTCATGTGTGAATTGATGGGTGGAGGTTGTGGTTTGGCAGGCAAGGAGTATGTTTGCAAAATGTGGCATTGATCGGGGCAACGGTTGCGGAGATATGAGCAGGGCAAAAGTGTGACGTGACAGACAGACTGACGGACGGACGGACTGACAGACAGACAGACAGGCGGTGGAGGTTTTGATAGTAAATGCGACCTGACGGTCGCAAAAACATGTGAGTACATCTTCCACCACCGCCTCCCCCTCACCATCTCCTGCACTCATCCTCTCTCCTCTCCTCTCATCCCCAGTAGTCCCTCCGGAGAGTTCACTTCTATTTGTAGCGGCTGAATGAATAGTGGAAAATGATGTGCCATTCAGCTCTATGGGAGATGGATTGGGGAGGGGGGGTATTGGGGGTCGGAAATCACACGCCCCTCGCGCCAGGTGCATGATGGGATGGGGGCATGATTGTGAACGCACGCTCGCATGCTAACACACACTTAATAGAGAATAGAATTCACTGCATGTGCTGAAACTGCATGAAGTCAACACCCTGCCAGCTTCTTTCTTTCTTTCTTTCTTTCTTTCTTTCTTTCTTTCTCTGCAGAGCAGGGCACCGTAGTTAGAAAACACTTTAATCCAAATCCCTGCGTGTTTCTTGTGTCCGTGTCATGTTCAAATTGAACCCAGATTGCATTCATATCTGAAATATGAACATGCAGGGATACTAGAACCACTGGCCATAACATTTCCATTGTTTTGAAAAGACTGCAAGCTGTTAAATTTGAGCAAGTGAACAGCTTTCAGAGGTGCTTAGGGTGATTGCAGCCTCATCCCTGGCAACATTTGCACAGAAGAATTACACTGTCCCATTATATTGGCATCACTCCGTGCAAAGTGGCATCACTATGTGCAAAGTTATTTCCGCTACCATCTGGATCAGAAACCTGATCATTGTTTTGATCCCAGGCTAGGGTTCAAATGTAGGGTATATATAAAACTCATGCAGTCTTTTTTCTTTGTTTTGGGGCTTTTATGCCTTTATTGATAGGACAGTAGACTGACAGAAAATGGGGGAGAGATGGGGAGTTACATGCGGAAAAGGTCGTCCAGATCGGGAATCAAACCGCCATGCTGTCTTTTTTTCAGAATATCAGTAGCTATAATTGTAGAATGAGGACAGAAAGTTAAGGTTCTGTAAGACACAAATGTACAGAGTACAAAATATGAGTATAGGGCCAAAAAGGCTTATCCAATCTCATGGCACGTTTCGATTTTTTCGATCGGCTGTGGAGTCAGCTAGTGGTCAGGTCCCAGGAATAATTTAAATCATTGTGAAAATCCAGGGGTTTATAGCAGTGTCATCTATAAAACGTTGAGCTCCTGATAATGGCAGAAAAAGCCTTACTTTGTCCCTCTTGATTTTCGACTGGTTTTCGTGGCTGAGCATGAGCGAGAGAGAGAGAGAGAGAGAGCCCGCTTCCTTGCTGAGAGACCGGTTAAATATATATGAAGTGAACCGTGGAAAATCCCTGGAGAGCTTCTGCTTTCTCTGCTTGTGTACCTTCCCTGTCATTCATTTTAGCTCCCCGTGCCTCTATCTCTTTTGTACATTCCTTATCGTATTTTCGAGCACACACACAGCCACGTCTTGGGGCACCTCTGACAGGTAATAACTCTGCAGTGAATGAGATCTGTGTTGTTGCGCTGATCACATAGAACCGTCTCGTCTGGGGGGGAGACATACTTGAATAGAGTTTTTTTTATCCCTGCCGAGCCGAGCGGGCGGCCGGGCTCTGAGGATGGCAATCGGTGCAAGGAAAAATAAGCGACCGGGTCTATGAGAACAAGCCCAAAAGAAGCGATTAGGTCACATGGGCACATCGACTATTTGAAAATCCCGTAGCCATGATGTGACAATGTTCTAAAGTATTTTAAAGTATCTGTAGTAGGCCTATCTTGTGTGTTTTTTTTTCTTCTTTTTCTTCTTTTTTATTATGATGAAATGTGTTTAATTCTTCTGGTGCTACCGAATGAAGACCCACCCGAACCTCCCAGCCAATAGCATTTGTTTCCGGTTGCTTTTTGGAACCGTAGTACGAAGATGGCGGATTAGAATTCACAGAAAAAGTGGCTTCAAAACGTGTCCGTAGAAACCAAAGGGGCTCCACTCGTCCATATTTTCTTACAGTCTATGGTTGGTGACCAGCAGCGTGTGTATGTCTGTCCATATGTCTGTCTGTCCGTATCAGTACAACAGCTGCAATACCGCTGGGTGACCAACCATCGAGTGGCGCCACTGAGCACAATGCGTTGGAGGTGATATGTACTATGACTGTGGTATGGTATAGGCTAAAAGCCTTTGCACACAGGGTCTGATTTTCCGCACGGAAGTAACGGACAATAAATGAACACGTGGTGTCTCCATGACGTCATGCAAACTGGGTCTAAATATGTCCACATTCTGACAATATTGTGCGTTTATTTCCTCGCGAAAACCGTACCGTGTGTGCAAAAGCACCGCTCACTCCCACTGGGTGGGATTTCTCTCATTATGGAGCGGATAAACTTTCAGACACTCACAGTGTGCCCTCTTTAGAGATAACAAGCACACAATCTGTGATAGGCTGCTTGCCCAGCTCTCAGTTTGCACATGAAAGGTTTGGACGGACGGACACACACACACACACACACACACACACACACACACACACACACACCGACCATCATAGCCTAGGTATCATACTTGCTGTGTGCTTACTCCGATCTCACAACTTAAATTAAACTATAATGAGTCACTTAGGAGGATAAGAGTGTCTAAACTGTATTGTAATTGGTCGCAGCAAAAATTATGATCTTGCCTATAATCTCAAATCTCTATGGTGTGGTTAACTGGTTTTCACTTAGACACTTCAGCTCAAAAGTAATTAACAATTTATTCAGGAATAACCATTTTTCTATTTATTGCACTGCTATTGCATTTAGTTTGGCGGTTGGCTCTCATGTGATTACAGGTTACCTGCTCGACCCTCGACTCGAATAGCATGTTACTTTCTGCCAGGCCGTTTCTACATGAACTAACGCTGCGCAGAATCCGCTCATTTTGGGTGTGGCTTTAACAAGAGAACGTAATACGTCTGTGCCATGCTTTTTAATTACCCAGCCGTAACACAGGGCCACCACTGATACTGATGAGATGATGTCTTTTTTTTTTTCATAATTTTATCCCACGATTTTGTAACCCATTTTTTCACCCAGTGCCAATTGCCTATGTAATCCTGGGCTCTGCTCTCCCTCTACCGCGCCTGGGGAGACAACGGACTGACCTCATGCTTCCTTCTATGCACGAGGAGTCCAAGTTGCTTCTTTTCACCTGACAGTGGGGATTTCCCTGGTTTGGACGTAGCGCGTGGAAGGAACACGTTATTCCAACCAGTTCCTTTCCCCTCCACCAGGCGCCCCGGCTGGCCAGGGGGAGGCATTAGCATTAGAAAGCTGTCTAATACAGTTTGTTGATGGATTGTTTTAGTTTGGTCAGTGGCCCTCTTTAGAGCACTGTTTGTTTTATAGGAATTGTAGGAGCCACATATCACTTCGAGCTTGTAGATCTGCTACATTTGATGCTTTTGTGTGACGCTGTAGTATGATCAAGAAGGGTGTTAATTTACGAAAAGCTTTGTGTTTAAACCAACCATACGGTTTTGGCAGAGACAAGGTAATTACTTTAGGTGTGCCCAGAACAGAAAACGCTGGAGTAGTCGTTTTATTTCAGATGCTTTACTTTGAATCTAATCCTCCTTGTTGTCTTTTGAAAAACAGGCTGATCAGAAATTCAGAATAGACTTGCATCTTAACTAGGTGTACTGTACTTTGATGCTTGCGTCAAAGCCTATGCTTGACTTTTGATTATGGATTTGGGGGAAGAAACAGCATGTTTCAGCATAATGCATATTTCTGTTGAATCATCACTAACATATCTTTGTTGTTGGGCAGAAATCTTATCTCCATAAAAAAATAAAAGAAAGTTTGTTTTTCCCCCGTAAAGAATTGATATGGGTCATTTTATACTTTATTATAGACAAGGCAGAATTTCTGAAAATGTGCTTGTATAAAGTCCTGAAGACATTTTGCGAATATTTATTATATACAACTGTTCTAGGGGTATTAAGGGATGCTGAATCCAAATTTGCTGTATATAATGCTCAAAAATGTTCCTAAATGGCTCAAAATTGAGAAATAGTTGTGTCAGCACGTGACACAGACGTGCTTCTACTACTGCTTGCTCACTTTGACAAAATCAGATGTACCTATGTCTACATGAAAGCTGGGACATCAAAGGACCCAAAGTTGTTCCCAGTGCATGAAATTCACAGGATACTGTCTGAGGATCAACTGGACACACTCCTTGCCTTCCATGCCCTTACTAGATGTGACAGTGTGTCTCAGTTCAGCGGCCACGGAAAGAAGACAGCCTGGCAGGTGTTCGAACATCATCACACTGATCTTGCTGGCCTTGGGAAGGGCCCTTTCACAGAAGATATCGTGACATCATCAGAAAGATTAATTTGTAAGATCTATGGTGTGCCAGACGTTGATTCATGCAACAAAGCACGAGTAAAGTTATTCTGCAAAAGTCGTCCCCAAGAGACTCTGCCACCAACCACAGATGCTGTGAGGTTCCATATCATGCGTGCACACTATTAAGCAACTATATGGAATCAAGCTCACCTGCCACACCCTGATCTTCCTCCAGTGGAGGAAATGGGATGGATGATCAAGGAAGGCCAGTTAGTGCCACGGCTACTCTGTCTACCACCTATGCCCAAAGCCTGCAGGGAGTTCATTTCATGTGGGTGTACAAAGGAGTGCCTCAGCCAACACTGCAGCTGCAGGTATGTATGTATAATATATTGTACTAATGGGATTTGGTAATTTTAGAGAATATCAGCCTACTAGACTGCATGCTTTATAGACTCTTAGATGTTGACAGATTGATGAACCCTACCCTGATGTACTTGTGCTGGCTATAAACGTTGTATCCCCTTCTCTTCTATTCTATCCATAAAGAGTCATATAGCATGTATGGAAGTATACAACTGCAAAAAACTCAACACTTGCCGGAACACCGAGGAAGAATGTGAATAAGCTGCCACAGTAAGGATTACAGTAAGAAGTATTCCCATGTACATTTACTTTTATTGATATGGTAAAATACTATTATATTATATTATATTATAATCCATTCTATTCTATTCAGGAAAAGTGGAATTGGTTGCATGCAGCTGCACCTATGACATCTGCTTTCAAAAAACTTTTGGTAATTTTATCGTCTAATCAGGCTTTTATGAACACCCTGAACAGTTTCTAATTTGCTTGATTCAATATTTAGATTGAAATGTTACCAGGCCCTCGGCCTCTCCCCACAGACACCCATTGTAACTTCAAACTTCATTTTAACCACTAGAAGCAGCGTCTAGTCGGCGACCTGGCCAACTCGGGAACGATGTAAATAGGGAATGAATGCCCCGCCCTTTAATGCAAACCCCATTATACCTGTTGTCATAAGACCCGTTTTGACCATCTGTTTGCCTGTGTCCATTTATGCCCATATATGGAGATATCTGTATCTATCTGTCGGCGTCCATTTTATGTCCATATATGGAGATCACTGCAGATATAGTTCTGGGTCCATTTTATGCCCATATATGCCCATATATGGAGATATCTGTCTATTTGCGTCCATTTTATGCCCATATATGGAGATCTCTGTATCTGTCTGTCTGTGTCCCTTTATGCCCGTATGGAGATCTTTGTGATTCTGCGTCCATTTTATGCCCATGTGCCATATATGGAGATATCTGTTTATCTGCGTCCATTTTATGCCCATATATGATATCTCTTTTTGTTTGTTTCTTCTTTAAGCAGAATACGCAGCCTGCTTAAATCTGCATCATTCATGTCATCCTCCCAGTCCCACACTTTGTTGCTTGTCTTATGTTTGTCTTTGTCTCTTTTATTTTCTTTTTCTTTTTTGGAGCAGACCCCATGCCCCACCCTTTAATGCAAACCCCAATATACCTGTTGTCATAGGCCCCGTTTTGACCATCTGGTTGCCTTTGTCCCCTTATGCCCATATATGGAGATCTCTGCACACACAGTACCGGTTGCTGAAAACTCTGATGTCAGACATCAGCTCCGCATACAGGCATTCATTTTATGCCCATATCTGGAGAACGCGCGTGCCGGTGGGAAGAACGGTTTTCGAGATACGCGGATTACATACATACATACACATTCACAGAGATTTTTTGTTGACTCATGTGGCGTACGTGATGTCAGAGCCTTTTATGAAGTGATGTCACAATGAGTCAGCGATTGCGCCGATTTCCTCCGGAACAGCCTGATGTCAACAATCAGCTCCGCGTAAGGAGATTCCGAACGTTTCGCGCCGGTTCGGAAAAAACGTGCGTCGGGTCGGGCCGAGGCCCGGCACTGCACTCCGCGCCGCGGGGGGGAACGCGCGTGCCGAATCTGAAGCCGGTGGGACGAACGGTTCTCGAGATACGCGGATTACATACATAGAGATTCAACACGTGCAAAGTACAGGAGTGATGTCAGAATGCCCATATGCCCATATATGGAGATCTGCCCATATGCCCATATATGGAGATCTCTGTATCTGTGTCCCCTTTATGCCCATATACGGAGATTGCGTCCATTTTAAGTGATGTCAGAATGCCCATATATGTAGCCCATATGGAGATCTGCCCATATGCCCATATATGGAGATCTCTGTATGAGTCAGCGCTTGTGCCGATACGTCCATTTATGCCCATATATATTGCGTCCATTTTATGTCACAATGAGTCAGCGACCATCTGTTTGCCTGTTTGTCTTTGAGTCAGCAGAAGTGATGTCAGAATGCCCATATGCCCATATATGTAGATCTCTGTCATAGGAGTGTGGGGTCATGTGGTGTACGTGATGTCAGAGCCTTTTATGAAGTGATGTCACAATGAGTCAGCGCTTGCGCCGATTTCCTCCGGAACAGCCTGATGTCAACAATCAGCTCTGCATAAGGAGATTCCGAACGTTTTGCGCCGGTTTCGGAAAACCGCACATCGGGTCGGGTCGAGGCCCGGCACTGCACTCCGCGCCACGGCGGGGAATGCGCGTGCCGAATCTGAAGCCGGTGGGACGAACGGTTCTCGAGATACGCGGATTACATACACACACGCAGAGATTTGTCGCATTTATAGATAGATGATAGATTCATTCAAAACACCCATTATTTTTTCTGGTGACTCATATTACCCTCCTAATATGTGAGCAGGTTGTGTTTTTTCAATAAAAAAATTCATTTATTTTTAATATATATATATATATATATATATATATATATATATTTTATTTTTTATTTTTTTATTTTTTTCATTTTCCCAAATAATTAATAAAAATAAATGAAAAAGGTTATGGAAAAAAACAAGGCCTGCTCACGTATTAGGAGGGTAGAATGAGTCACCACAAAAAATAATGGGTGTTTTTAATGAATGGTTGAAATGGAGTTTGAAGTTACAATGGGTGTGTGGGGAGAGAAGCCCTTCCCCTGTTTCCCTGTTGAAAGTGGAATATCCCTTTAAGGACTATATATAATTTGCATATATGACTTGTTAATAGAAAAATCTAAATCAAAAGAGTTTTGATGAATAAAACCATGGTTCATCCTGCTTTTGTTTCTGTTTGACGAATTATGCATCAATAACGAACCTTTTCTGCTATACATGTATGAGTTTCAAGCCAATTATTCACGTCTGATCTAAAATTAGGATAGAATTTCAAATTCCCCATTTAGGCTAACCTAGAAAAACACATTTAGTTCAAGTTTCTACCTTGTTTAGTCAAAAAGATTTGCACTTAAATAGTTTCAGCCTTGCAGTGGCGGCCATGTTGGATTTCTCAATTTTGAGCCATTTAAGAACATTTTTGAGCATTATATACAGCAAATTTGGATTCAGCATCCCTTAATACCCCTAGAATAGTTGTATATAATAAATATTCGCAAAATGCCTTCGGGGTTCTGATTTTCTGAAAATTGATCCTGTCTATTATAGCCGATCTACAAGCTTACAACGTGTTGGATCGTGTTGTATTGTGAGCGTGTTATACATGCTATTTTCAAATCTTTTTGGAAGAACTTTTAAGGATTTTGAAAATTGTTACCCTTGACTAGCTTCTTGGAATCTAGATGTACATGTTTTCTTAGTCTGGTAAACCTCCTATTGCTAAGGGACGGGACGGACACAAATTGGCCACAGTTTCTGATTGGTCTGTGGTGTGGGGCGCAACCAGTGGCTTCCAATGAAAAGGGACAGAGCCTCCCATTGTGAAATTCGAGTCACTTCCTGACTTGTACAAAAATATTTATAACAATTATGTTAAGCCTAGAACCAAGCCATCCAGGATATCAGTGAATCATGACCATGAAACCTTTTATCCTATATACAAACATTAGTATTTAACTAGAAATACTGTTCCTTCGAAACAGTGTGGGCTCGATTCCAACCCAACAAATAAGATACTTTAAGGTACTGTAAGGTACAGTACCCTACAGTATTGTACTGTACCTTACTATACTGTACTGCACCTTACTGTACTTAACTGTACTCTACTGTACCTTACTGTACTGTACCTTACTGTACTGTACTTTACTGTACTCTACTGTACCTTACTGTACTGTACCTTACTGTACTATACTATACTGTACTCTACTGTACCGTACTGTACCTTACTGTACTGTACTCTACTGTACCTTACTATACTGTACTTTACTGTACTCTACTGTACTTTACTGTACTCTACTGTACTTTACTGTCCTCCACTGTACCTTACTGTACTTTATTGTACTTTACTGTACTTTATTGTACTTTACTGTACCTTACTGTACTTAACTGTACTTAACTGTACTCTACTGAACCTTACTGTACTTTTACTGTACTCTACTGAACCTTACTGTACATATTCTATGTGTTCTAGAGGTGTATATTGAGTGCATATACTGTAGGTTAACAATCCCAGATCACATCTGTCCTCCACTATGTCTATAACCAAGGCGTTCTTCTATGTGGCCACTCCAGACTGAGGAGTGGAGCATGACTTTTATTGTGTTTGTGGATCTGATTTGAAAATGCATTGGTTGTGATATCTCCCTGAAAACCAACAACAACCACTAATACGGCTGATTGTCCCTGCGGGTTCTAGGATATATACTGTAAATCCCATTGCCCGGGATCCTAAAACCTTATTCTTTTTAAGTAAAATTTCTAAAACACTACAAAACATGTCTCAAAGACAAATACAAGCAAACGTCTCCACAGTAACACAGTAACAGTTGTTTGTGTGTGTGTGTGTGTGTGTGTGTGTGTGTGTGTGTGTGTGTGTGTGTGTGTGTGTGTGTGTGTGTGTGTGTGTGTGTGTGTGTGTGTGTGTGTGTGTGTGTGTGTGTGTGTGTGTGTGTGTGTGTGTGTGTGTGTGTGTGTGTGTGTGCGTGCGTGCGTGCGTGCGTGCGTGCGTGTGCACATTGTAGATCAACTTCATAGCAGTATTAAGTGGTCCATCTATGTTTTTTATTAATAATAAAATCTGCAAAGTAACAAGTAACTGAGGCTGTCAAATGCTGTATTTATAGTAGAGTATATGTAACAAAAATGGAAAGTAGAGTAAAAGTACCTCAAAATTGTACTGTAGGTACAAGTACTTGTATATACTTGAGTAAATGTACTTGGTTACTTTGCAGCACCACAGAACAGCCAATGACAGACAGGCCTTTAATCACAGCTGTCTCAATCAGTAGAGTGGAGAGGGACATTTATAGATATTTGTAGTTTTAACTCAGAATATATACATCACAAAGCTTAGATATTTGGATCAAATCAGAGAGCAGACCTGTGTGAACGCAATGATATAGATAGCATATCTGAAGTGTGAACACTGCAGCCACAGCGCCTTAACATAAACATGGGTCTATTATCCTTCTCTCCACTCTCACTAAACCCATTGGAAATGCATTGGGTGCTTAAAGTTAAACATTTTTATTTTTTTATATTTATACTACAAAACATTTCAAAACCAAGAATACAAGCACACGTGTCCTCAGTAAGCTGAACACATACAAATTTGAATGGTGTTGAAAGGTGTAAGCGTTTAAGAGATGAAGCGCGCCAAAGTTTTGAGGAGATACTGACTAGTATAGTATATAAATAATGAAGATAACATACGTGTGCTCGCCTTCCAGGCGAGCCCACAATTATTTGATTTAATAAATACCCTTTGTTTAGCGATTTTCAAAATGTTCTTTTCACAGAAACAAAGGTTTCATGGCCATGATTCACTGGCATCCTGGATGGCTTTTAGGCATAACATAATTGCTATAAATATTTTCGTGAAAGTCTATGAGGAAATGAACGGGGGATGTTTTAGTGGCACCAGTAAACCACACCCACTGCGATGCTCTATTGGTGTCGTTTGGAAATCCAGCTCAAACAGGATGATAGCCAGACTGAAAAGCGAAGAGAAAAAACAAACAAACAAAACAACGCTGAACGAGCGCCTCCGTCTGGATTCCAGGCTAACCCATGACAGGCCAAGTCTGGAAGCGGGTTCTATAAATATTAAACTAATGAAAAGTATTAACAAGATCCTGTGACTAAATCTTAAGTGCATACTGAGGTCCATTGGAACTCAGGGATTTCCTAAAAGGGACACGGTTTGGGGCATACAAGGTTTCCTCGCGACAGCCTCGCTTCGGAAAAAAGTGCCTTGAAAAGTGTCCATACAGCCAAGAGTTTCTTAGAGGCCCTGAGGCGCCTGCCGATAAAGAGAAAGAAAAAGTTAGTGTTAATGCCACTAATAACGAACTGCCGCAGCCATCACTCACGTCCGCCTTGTCCAACACTGTTCCAGCACTGCATTATCTGCAGAGCCTGCAAGTCAAATTGCTGCCACACACCTGAGACGTGGCATTTTCTTGGAGGACCCCAGATCCTCCGCCGTCCTCCCGTCACAAAATCAATTCCTCCGATCGACCCGGGGTTCAGTTGTCGTTTGATTTGCCGGCGACGCCCGCGACTCGACGCTTTGACACTGCTGCGCCACTGATTAACGATCAGCACCTTGTCACATGTCTAATGTGTGTGTTTATTCATTTAACTTCAGCACTCGCAGCACTTTTTGTGCAAACAATCAAACATCTCAATTATAAAACACTAGTCCTGTGCCCGGGGGTGTGCGATGAGGGATTGAATGTAGGAGTCTCAGAAGTAATGTTGGAGAACCCAGACCGGTGCCTGTTGGGCAGAATAGTCACTATCGATGTCCAGTCTAATACCTGTTGTATCCGTCTGTCTGGCTGGCTCTCTTTTGTGACCATATACTGTATGGTCTTCTGTTCTGTGTCCAGACCAGTCTGTGCTGTAATCTCCAAATTTGGGCACTGTAGTGATGTCAGTCAGTGATGTCAGTTTTGCTTTGTTGATGTCAGTTGGGCATTGTTACCATGATGGTGACACTGTGTAGTATCAGTGATGTCAGCATGCAGACAGACGGTGGCGGTGGACGGACAGACATTCGGTAAATTAATTGTTATATTAATAGTTAGATATTCCCAGTGCACTGCCAGCAGCGGCTGCGGCTCAGGAGGTAGAGCAGGTCGCCCAATGATCCGTGGTCGGCGGTTCGAATCCCGGCTCCTCCCATCCACATGTCGAAGTGTTACGGCAAATCACAGAGTCACACTATAAGGATATTTCAGACGATGGCTAGTCATTCATTTTCAGGGAAAGGCAAGTGGCTCTATGAAGCAGCCAGCAGGTAACTCTCTCTCTCTCTCTCTCTTTCCCCGTGTCCACGTTCGTTCTGCCTCTGTGTGTGTGTGTGTCTGTCTCTCTCTCTCTCTCTCACACACACACACACACACACACACACTTTTCTTTGTGTGTGTGTGTGTGTGTGTGTGTGCGTCCGTCCGTGTGCATACGGTAGATTCAAGTTCTCAGTCCCCACGACTGATTTCAGTAATTTGTCTATGGAAGTGTGTTACTCACCCAAACACATTGTAAGCTTGCAGATAGCCTGTTTTCAGTTATTAGTTATTTTAAGATGAAAGAGTATTTGGCCAAACTAGCAATAGAATACACTATCTTCCACCCTGATGATCTCGGATATTTCATAAAAGCAAAGGTTAAGACCTTAATCTGCCTTTTTTTTCTCGACTGGCTGGCTGTATGGCTATTTATTTTACATATCGTGCTTGTTTATGAAACTCAGTCCTAGTGTGTGGGGGGCTCCTTTCAAAAGTGTGTGTGTGTGTGTGTGTGTGTGTGTGTGTGTGTGTGTGTGTGTGTGTGTGTGTGTGTGTGTGTGTGTGTGTGTGTGTGTGTGTGTGTGTGTGTGTGTGTGTGTGTGTGTGTGTGCACGAGCTCATGCACATGTTCTTTATTGTTTTTTGTTGCATGTACATGCATATAGTATGAGCATCATGCACGTGTGTGTGTGTGTGTGTGTGTCAAGAGACCAGTGTGTCTTGCTATTTCGGTGTGCAGAGCGGAGCCACTGAGCTCCTCCCTATTTATAAGCACGGACAGCTTTTTGAGACCGTGCCAGAAAAGCTCTTTAAATGGGCTTGTTTGTCAGCTCAGGTACACTAAGTGCTCCCCCCCCCACTCTCTCTCTTTCTCTCCATCCTCCTCTCTCTCCTTCATGGTTCACTATCTGTCTCTCTTTTTCCTCCCATCTCCTCCGCCGTTTGCGCTCTCTTCTCTTCTGTTGCAGTCGGCGTTGCCAGATTTTGCGAGAGAGAAACACGCAACCGGGTCTATGAAAGCGAGCCCGAAAGAAGTGACCGACCGACGAATGAGCACTCTAAACCAATGCACACAAAGGCTATTTGAAAATGACTGATCTACAAGCTCACAATTGTGAATACAAGTTGTGAGCTTGTAGATCTGCTATTTTTTTTTAAACATACAGGGGTCTCTGACATAATGTTTTCAGATGGGGATACGTGGACGATTTCAGATTAATTGCGACCGTCAGGGAGCAGTTTACTATGAAAACCTCCACCGGACGTCCGTCGGTCGGTCGGTCGGTCGGTCGGTCGGTCGGTCACACGTCACACCTTTGCCCTGCTCATATCTCCGCATCAGTATATAGGGCTTGTTTGTTTATTGTATGACATCACGCCACATCATCAGCTGTGGACTCTGTGATGTCATCGTATCGCATCAGTATATAGGGCTTGTTTGTTTATTGTATGACATCACGCCACATCATCAGCTGTGGACTCTGTGATGTCATCGTATCTCCATATATGGCCTTCTCCGTATATGGAGATATAAGTCGTCCATGCCCAAGTATGGGCTGGTGAGGTCAGACTTTGTGTGATGCGTAGGTTATCTCCATATATGGAGATTCAACATTCCAGGTGTAACTATGGCTACCCGTATGACGTGAGAGGTGGAGGTTGTGATATTTGTGGAGATAAGCGACCAACGGTCGCTTATCTCCCGATTAGGGAGTCTTACTGGTTCTCTAACTCTCTCTCTACCTGACACAGCTTTCATCTCTCTCTCTCTCTCTCTCTACAGTCCTTTTTTCCTCTTTTTTTCTTTTCGCTCTGTCCTCTCTCTGTCCTTGTGAACACATCCTCCTCTTCTTAACCACTCTGTTGACCTGGGGTCCCCCAGAGCCCTCCTTTTCTCCCTGCACACAATTGCTCCGCGAAAATAGCTTGATCTACAAGCTCACAGCGCCGCGCCACACATTGCTTGTGAGCTTGCGCTGTAGATCAGTGGGTCCCAAACTAGAGGGGTCGGGACTGCACAATTATTTTTGGCAGTCTTCAGATGATTAGCTTAATGTGCATCATTTTCTTAGTAAACAAACCAGCATACAGTATAAGTGTAGCCAATACAGGGTATACTATCTGTACATTTCTAAAGTTACAATTTAATGACTTTTAAGACCTTTTTTAATACGAAGTTGAACAAAATTGTTAACGCAATAAAGAGGAAAAACATTGTCAAAAAAGACGATCTACAAGCTCACAACGTCTCGCACTGCGAGGCACAAACCTTGTGGTTTTGGAACAAAACCACAATAACATATAGTGGCTGAAAATATTTATATATACATAAATAAAAATCACACCCGTGTGATGTGTGTGTGTGTGTGTGTGTGTGTGTGTGTGTGTGTGTGGATCATGTGTACCGATTTTTGTGACATTTGAAGAAAATATGTAGGAAAAGGAGCAAAAAGTGTGTTTTGGAGAAAATTCAAGATGGCGGAAAATCTATCATGGCGCAAATGGGCGTGGCCTATATGGGGAGATGCGTCATGACCCAAGGAATCCAGGGAAAAAATATTTTTAATTTTCCGACCTACGGTTCAAGAGTTACAGGCCAAAACGTAAAGTGGGGTGTTATAGCGCCACCATGAGGCCAAATGACACAATTATTTTTTATTTAATCCTTGAAATCATTATGAACCTCCTCTCCAAGTCTTGAAACTGTAGCCCCTGTGGTTTGCGAGAGACAAATAATTGAATGTGAGTTTTTGCGATTCCCATTCTAAGTCAATGGGGAAAATTAATTCACTAATAAATTAATATCAATTAAACTATAGAACCTTTCTCTTAGAAAAGTAATAGCCCACGATTCCCGAGTAAGCCGGTCGATTTGACATATGGCGCGAGTGTTTGGTGGCAAAACTGTGGGACTAGTGGCGTGCCGAAGTTTAGGAAGTTCAGGCTACATACACACAGACACACACACAGACAGACAGACAGACACACAGACCCACACAGCCACGTATAGGGAGCCTGTGTTTCACACAGCTCCAAAAACATGGGCTTAAAGTTACTTAGTTTCCCTTTAACATTGGAGAGGCCATGGAATGATGAATACATATTTTTATTTATCACATAACCAACTTTTATTTGCCCTCATGTTGGGAGTGATAAAAGGATCGTCAAAGAGAAGGTGCTAAAGCCATTTCAGCCATAAGAAGAATAGTTACTGATGCACAGTTTAAATCCTTTTTATTGCAAGTGCAGACTAACATTTCGATTATTACATTATTACACTAATATAAATGTTAGTCTGCACCTACAATAAAAAGCCTTTAACTGCCCAATGTTCTCCAGTTTCTTCTTATCTTCTTTTCTTCTTATTGCTATACGTATACATGCTGCTACTGAGGTGCACATGCCTGCCATATCTGCCCTAGGGCTGATAATTGACATCAGCCCAAAGGCAGATACAGCAGCTGACCCGTCAGGACAAGATACAGTGCCACCAGCGCTGGCTGAAGTGCAGTGGTGTGAAGTAACTAAGTACATTTACTTAAAGGAGTAGTTCGCCGGTTTTCAACCAAGTCTGTGTTCTTTTAGTCAGCTACGTTCATGCTAAAATGCGTCTATTTCCTTACATTACTGTTCTGTGGCCGCTAGGGGTCCATCGTCTAGCTACGTCATAGACTATTTTGGCCAATGGAAAGCCTGGGTTCCCGAAGCTATGACGTAGCTAGACGATGGTCCGTAAGCTACTGAAACTACAATGGGATTTGACCCGGTGCGGTTGCCGTAGCCCCCCCCCTCAACACTAGCTAGCATTAACACAACAACAACAAACAGTATGGTTGTTTCAGACACGTTTTCTACTGACATAGGGACTTGCTGGCAGAATCTTCGTTAGAACTACTTTTTATATGAACTGGAGTAGGCTATACATTAGATTAGAAGATGGAAAAAAAAGAAGAAAAAAAAACAGCGACGGGAACCAGAGAGAAAAGACGTGCGTCTGCCAGCTGGGACTCCACTACGCTAACATCATACAGACACACTGTTGTATGACCATTCTCTGCACCCAAGTTATTCTGCCCACCTTTGTTGGGCAGAATACTACTACTTGCTGCTAGGATCCCTAAATTGAACTGGAGGAGACAACCGAAACACAATGGTATGTTTCATTCATGTATAACTTGTTTGTGTATGTGTGTGTGTCATCATCAATGTGTCCTGGCATACACGTTCTTATTTTAATCCCAATTACTGAATGTAAAGCCTGTACGTTTTCTTTAGAATATGTATGATGGCACTGATTTTACTAGTATTTCACATTAGGAGTCCACTAGTACTGTGGTTCTCAAACCTTTTATTTTCTAGTACCTCCTACGTGTCCATTTGGTTCCATTTGTACACTCTGACAGAGATGGAAAAAGGACAAAGATACTTGAGTAAAAGTAGGCTATCAATACTGCATAGAAACGTTCTGTAAGAAGTAAAAGTACTGGCATCAAAATATACTTTAAAAGTACAAAATGTTTGAAAATGGCAGATCCACAAACTCACAACACATCGCATCAACGCATTGTGAGCTTGTAGATCATCTATTTTCAGATAGCCTGGGTAAGTGGGTATAAAATAGGGCTAAAGTTGATTAATTAGGTTTTATAATATAATCATTTATGTGCAAAGTAACTGACATTTTCAAATAATTGTAATGGAGTACAAGTACTATAAAGTACAAGTACAGAAAGCTGGAAATATTCAAAGTACAAATACAGTACAAAGTACAACATTTTACAAGTACTGCTTACACCACTGCTCTCAAAAAATAGAGAGCACTAGTAGGCTACTATTTAGGTCTAGCAGATCTGTCTCTGGTAATATTTAATATTTGTATGTGCATGACAAAAATGTACACCAGGGGTAGGTAACCTTAGGCACGAGTGCCAACATTGGCACAGGGGAGGGTGGGCACACTAGCAGAAGTGTGACACAGGATTTTTATTTCAAATATATATTTTAAACATGGTCAATTAAATGAAGTCACCTAATTTGCAGCAAATTACATCCTGCACAACTCTGACTGGGGAGGGAGTCTGGGAGATAAGTGACTAATTGCTAAGCTGGTATGGCGATGAACCCTTTGTGAGTGACAGAGACAATGCAACATGTTACAGTCTTTTCTTCTTCTCACTGCAGGCACTGCAGTATCGTTTGGAGTGTCCTGGAGAGTCGTCGCAAGTGGAGAGTCGACGTCTTCTTACCCTGGCATCATTATATTGTATTATACATAACAAATGCATAGAGATGTGAAAATATCTGATCCTTCCCTTGTCATAATATATAATAAAATAGATTCAATACATTTGATTTTCCTTCTTTTCTGTTTTTACTGTATTGAGTGCTGTGTGAACCTGCTATTTGTAACACAGTAAACACAGTACAATCAAATTGTCGATTGTAGCCTGTGCAGTTTAACAAACAGTGGCGAGTACTTCTGTTTCAGAGCATTACTGTAGTCCAGTGGTTCTCAACCTTTGAGTCTGGGAGTTTGAGCTTGTAGATCGGCTAGTTTCACAATATTTATCTGTGGAACGGAAACAAGCGGATGTAATACTGTACCTCAACTCCTACAGTCTAAGTGCTTATCAGGGTGGGGGTCCCCAGTTCAGTTGCTTTGGGGGTCACGGCTTGAAAAGGTTAAGAACCACTGCTCTAGTCCAGCAAATAATGGGTGATAAAGGCAGGCATAAAAAAATACTTGAATGACATCTAAAATATGACAGTTTGCAAGGATTAAACCAAAAAAGCTCATGACAATGTAATAGCCTATATTGTTTTTATTCACAATGTGATTCTTTGTTCGCCTGTAGTATGCCTTTTTGGTGTGTGGAGTCCACCTGAAATTGAAACAGTTATTGTTCTAAGAGTTTGTGCTGTCATACAAAGGACAGGTAGAATGGAATGGATGTATCTTTACAGAAGGAAGGTAGCTTCATAGATACTACTGACAAAGACATGGACAAAATGTGTTGACTGCAAGCATGCCTCGTTCTCTCATGCCAGTGTAGGATGAGTAGGATCTCTGCATGTATTAAGGTACGTGTATGAACATATAAATGTACACAACATGCACTTCAAATAGCAAAGGTAAGGGTCAGTCTAAATAGTATAATATATCAAAAACATTTTTACATTGAAAGTATACACACAATGCCAGGTCTACAAATGAACCTGGCATAGGTTCCATACAATGTTATCTAAATTACATTTTAACCTTTGCATAAGCCTGCAAGGGCTAAGGTGGAGTCTGGGACCCTGTGTAGCTCACTAGCTCTGGTCCATAGCGTTAGTGGAGTTCTCCCTAACTTCGCTCCGGCTTGGCAAAACCGGAAAGCCGTCTCGTCTGGTCAGAAAATAACAAAAACTGTTTCGCCCCTCACCAAACCAAAGGTATCAGTGGGGTGTTGAAAGCTTACTCTACTTAGTGAACGCAATCTGAGCCCCCACCACACGCTTAAAATATATTTCTAGGGCGAAATGAAAAATATTCCAACAGATGGAGACATAATTTCTATTTTTTTACTATTTGTCCTCGCCATCACATTGCCAGCTCAGTACTTCCGCACAGGTTAGAGGACCACATTAACAGAGCATTAGTCTCGTTGGGTGTTATTCAGCTCTACGACGTTGGAACCATAAAGAGTGTCTCCATCCGGTGGAATATTCATCATTTCACCCTTGAAATGTATTAAGTGTGCGTGGTGGGGGCCCAGACTGCGTCTACCAAGGAGAGTAAACTTTCACTCCCCACTGATACCTTTGGTTTGGTGAGGGGCGAAACAGTTTTTGTTATTTTGGGACCAGACGAGACGGCTTTCCAGTTTTGCCAAGCCGGAGCGGAAGGTAGAGGAACATAACGTTAGGGAGAACTCCATTAACGCTATGGACCAGAGCTAGGACCTGTGGAGCGTTGTCCTGGATGGATTAGGGAAGGTTTGAACAGCTTCCTTGTTAGCTGATATAATTTAGCAGAAACTTAGTCTGCAGAAGGGCACGCTTCTTGATAAAGTATAATTATTTTGCTCCCTAGTCCTACGAATTGGAACAATTATTCTCACACTATTCTCATCTTGTTTCCCAATTTGACTTATTTCAATAACAAGCTCACAATACTCTCCGGCCATCAAATGACATTCTATCAATTCTCAACAGAGGCAAAACTAAATTTGCAAGAGGGGTTAGAGTAGTGTTAGTAGTCTAATATTTTTTAAACAAGATCATTTCGATGTATGCATCAAGATTGTGTGTGCTGCCAGGTTGGAACTGTAAGTTCCACTTCTTCCGCATCTCTTCTGAAGGCGATGTAGACAGGACTGCGATGTAGGACAGGAAGCGCAGAATCGCATGCATTTGAGCACTGTGGAAGGCTTCAACAGCACCTGTATGAACATAAATGTAAACAACATGCACATCACGTAATACAGGTGAGGATACAATAAATATAATTGAAAAAGGAAGACTGAGGTGCAAGTTCGTTCTACAGTTTGGGAGCCAGAAGTGAGAAGAGTCTGGGACGTGTAGTTCTGGTCCAGAGCGTCAGCGATTCTCACTGATGCTCTGACAGGCGGGTGACTCAAAGACTAGACAAGGATTTCTTGTTTGACGGCTCAACTTCAGTCAAAATAAACTAAACTACTTTGCTACTCACCTAACCAAAGGTAGTTTTGCGTTGTTGAAAGTCTATTCTCCTCGGTGGGAAACCTCTCAGCACCCCACCCACTCTGTAAAATACATTATTTTTGTCATGAAATAAAATGCATCCACGTCAAGCCACCGCAGACAACCTGGAAATAAGCGGCGGTCAGAGTTGGATGCGTTTTATTTCATCACAAAAATAATGTATTTTACAGAGTGGGTGGGGTTGAGAGGCTTCCCACCGTGGAGAATAGACTTTCAACAACACAAAACTACCTTTGGTTAAGTGAGTAGTAAAGTAGTTTAGTTTATTGACCTAAGTTGAGCCCTCGTAGGGGTATAGAAATCCTGGTCTAGTCTTTGAGTCAGCCGCTTGTCAGAGTGTCAGTGAGAATCGCTGACACTCTGGACCAGAGCTAGGACATGGTTGTCCCGGATGTTTTAGGGTTCTGACATGTTCCCTATGTTAGCTGATCTAATTTAGAAATTTAGCAGACACTTATATCTGCAGAAGGGCTGCACGATTCTTGTAAATGATTATTTTTCTCCCTAGGAATTGGAAAATTATTCTCACACTTTTATTTTATTTCCCAATTTGACTTATTAAAATAACAAGCTCATGACTTAGTGTACAGAGCAGGCAAGGCAACATTAGAGTTGAAAGAGGCTTTAGAGTAGTCTAATATTGAAAAATTAGATCACATTGCTGTATGAATCGAGAGAGTAAATAATATTCCTGGGAGTTCCTAGTAAGCTGCTTCTTCTACGGCATCTCCAGGGGTTGACACTAAGGTCTCAGAGGCACTTGCCCATCGGGCAAGTACAGGTCATGTTCTACTTGCCCGAAGGTAATGCCCACTTGCCCGAAAAGTAAATCGTCCATTATAAAATGATAGGTACGATTTTAATTACCGCAATTTAACACTTATTTCTTTACTTTCTGGGGCTGTGCGATAAAATGTCATACCTCAATACCTCCGAATCCAAATACCAAATACTTTAGCTATGATTGAATATGTCTATGGTTTCACACTTGTTATTTTATATTTTTTAATGTAGCAACAGTAAAAACAGCACATTATAGGTAAATAGTGCTCTTATTTTACATTCCACAGACCAGAAGACACAGCGCACTGGCCACGTTCAGGTGTTTAGACAGATATCTCGTGTTGTGTTTATAGACATTTGTGTCCCCTCTCAAATGAGCGCACTTGCCCTGTCGGGCAACCTGAAAGCCAACTTCACCTGCCCTGACGTTTTATTTACCTGCCGGGGGCAGGTGTGCAAGCCTTAGTGTCAATGCCTGATCTCTTCATTCAAAGGGCGATGTAGACAGTTGTACCGCTGTCTTCCCGCATGACTGCTATGGACATCATCTTGGACGGTGGATTATGTGATGTGTCAGCACCTTATGCAATTATAGACAAAGAGGAGGAAAAAAGTTTCAGGGTAAACAGATTTTTTACAATGACATTTCAAAATGTTGCCATAGCTTTTACCCCATTTCTAGTAATCACACCATGCAATAATGAGAATCCTAAACCAGTTTGCTAAAAAAAGAACAGACCTATAAGCTAACAACAGTAACACTGCATTTTACCTTCTTTCAAGTAATGTTGGGGGGTTGCTCTCGGGCACAAACCTCTTATCTCCATATTTAAACAGTTTTTTGTTTGTAAGTTTAAACCCTACTTTATACTACAGTGTAGTACAAAAGAATAAAAAGTAACTGGCAAAAGTGCTGGATGATTACAATTCAGGCATTTAGCAGATTTTAATCCAAAGCGATTTACAATAAGCAGGTAATATATCAATATAATAGGATAATGTCAGTACATCAACAACAATATAACAAATGCATAGGAATATCAATCTAGAAAAACAATAACATTTAGACCACGCACCTAATCAGTAAAAAAAACAAAAAACAATGCGATCTAGCTTCATGTATGGTCAATGAGGGAAGGGGAGTGTTACAGTACTGCTATGTGTTTTAGTGGAGTTATGTGGATTCAGTTTGTTTATGAGTTTGTCTGAATAAAATATATTCTAGTGATTCACACACTTCACAGTTGTAAGTACCCAACGTTTGGTTGCCTACACTAGGAATCAGAGGGTATTATCATCATCATCATCATCATCATTTATTATAGCTCACGTTACATCATAATTACTGTGCAGCCACTGGGGGAGGGGTTGTTTGTCGATTCATATACATTATAATACAGTCCCCTCTGTTGACTTTTATCTCACCACTTGTGGGTGCCCCGCACATTTACATTAATGTTGGAACCGCAATGCTGTTACAGGCTAAAGAGTAGCATCGCTAGCAATAACAATAGCCTAAAGGTAGTCCTACCTCTTGAAAGAATACACCTTGATATGAAGCCTCTCCACCCATTAGATGGATGATTCTAAAGACAAGAGATGACAACACAATAAGTGTTACAAACATGAATCAAGTTGCAACCTTTGCTTGTACATTATACATTATGTTTCGTAGAGTGGCATTTTAATTCCAAACATACAGTACATACCTATGTTCTGCTTCTTTTTACAAGGCAGCAGTTGTCCATTCACCGTATTTGGGGGAATACAGATGGAACCGCGTTCTCCTTTATTGTGGTCTTTGTTTTCTTAGCTTTGCATTGTGTCCATCAATCCTGCCATTACATCTCTGTGCAGCAGCACCCGGGGCTCGCTCCGTCGCTCGGCTTCATTCAATCATCACACCACGGTAAAACAACAATGCCATGTTGTTTCACCGACACAGTTGCACACGTTTCAAAACTTCTACAACTGCTCAGCATCACTGCGGTCATAACATCCCATCTTCTTACTACGTGACTTCCAACCAACAGCAACAGCACAAACAAACTAAAACAGCAACGCAGCGAGGATGTTATCATGGTTACGCTGTTAGCTTAGCTTTGGCTCTCGTCTCTCTCCAAGCGCTGCTTGCGCAAAGGATTATGGGTGCTGTAGGAGGTGCTGTAGGAAGTGAGGTCATAGCTTCGCGTTTCCAAAAAAATGTAAATGTACATCCAAAATAAAATTCTTTTTTGTTTTCCAAGTTCGAATATCATATTATGGGATTACAAAAGCCCTTGAAAACGACCGGAGCTCCCCTTTAAGTACTATACTTAAGTACAATTTTGATGTATTTGTACTTTACCTGAATATTTCCAATTTACAATACTTTTACTTCTACTTAAGTTCTACTCCACTACATCTCGGATCCAAATATTGTACTCCACTACATTTATTTGAAAACTTTAGTTACTAGTTACTTTGCAGATATAAATTACATTATTATAAAACATACCTAAACCACTTTAGCCCTATTTTATACCATGGCTATTTGAAAATAGCAGACCTACAAGCTGAGACACGTTGAGCTTGTAGATCTGCAATTTTCAAACATTTTGTACTTACCACTTTTACTTTTGGTACTTTTGAAAAAACTTGAAAAATTGGAATTTTGAATTTTTGAAACCTTCTCTTCTGAGGGTCCACTGCCAAATATATATTAATTTATGGTTCCTTGACACGAAAAATTTTGCGAACCAGTGATGTATATTTAGCCTGATTTCAGACTGCGCTGGAGCTCGAGTCTGACATTGTCCCATTGACAAGAGATTTCAAAGGGGAGGGGATTTGAAATTCCCAATCACAAGAGATCTGGTGGGAGGGGTTGTTTGACTTGAAAAACATTCCCTCTCCCCCTCCCCTCTATGACAGGCATCAAACAGGTCGTTGTCTTTGATGCTTTCATTGATTAGAATAGAGAGATCACTAACGAGGACTTGGCACTTGGTGCACAACCCCCTTTGAAGTCAAAGGGAGCAATTAAGAGCTCTGGCTGAGCTCCCCCTCCCTCCACTGTTTCTGTTGATTTTCTGTTTCTGCTGATTTGCTGTCTCGCTAGACCCACCCCCTCCTCCGAGGCTCCGACTCTCATTGGCCTGGTCTTGCCTCAGACCAGAGAAACTCTAGGTTCATTACGCAACACCAGACCAAGAGAACCAGTCCGCTCAGAGAGTGGGCGGGTCTATGGGCTGGAGCCAGGCGACTGTATATTTTCCTCCTGTCTCTCTATCAGAAGCTGCTCTGCTGGTGTAACTAACTGACTCTTCTTCTTCTTCCTCCTCACTTCTCTCCTTCCTCCTCATTCTGGTCTTTCTTTCTTTCCTTTCTTCCTTTTCTTTGCTCCTCTACTCCGATCAAACCTCTCCCACTGCCGCGTCTCCCCCGGGGCTACCTCTGACCTCCTCTTCGTCTCCTCTCCCCTCCTGCTCCTCCCCCCGCCCCTCTGTTGTCCAGACTGGCGCGTTGCTACGCTGGCCCTGTTGCTAGGAGGCGGCGCTCTGGTGCTGATGTCATTCCTGGTCGCTCTGGTTGCCGTGTGCATTGGCACCCGGCGACGCTTCTACGCGCCCGTCGCAATCATGCTCTTCTCTGCAGGTATGCTTCTATGCGTGTGCGTGCGCACACACACACACGCACACGCATACATACTAACATTTATGCGCTCATACACACTTGCACAGTAGCTCCCCAGGCCCAAAGGAACCAATACACAGACCGTAAAGCGGTGACCTTCAACCGTTCTGCATTCTCAGCCAACTCCCTCCCCATACTGTCCGGAAATCCCTGTGGTACTAGCATTTTGTTCGCAAACTTGAAACTTGAGTGTTCTTCCACACACCTACTCTCATATATTTATATATATATATATATATATATATATATATATATATATATATATATATATATATACACACACACACATATGCTTGTGTACCTTTTCTTGTTGCCTAGCCTACATACTGTCTCACAAATATGTTCACATACAGACACAGAAATGCACACCCCTTTCTGCCTTCCCCAGATTTGTTCCTAGGAAATTATCTTTTTTTCAAACTCCTGCCCAGCAAGGTCAGATGAGTGTGGCCATGCTTGTCTGTTTGATTTCCCCCAAATGAAATTGGACAGCCAATTCCACCCCCCCTTTTCACCGTACCAAGTAAATGGGAAATGTCATTTTTATATGTCTGAAACAATTTGGGTTTGTCTAGTCGCATGCATTGTTTGACGGACCTGGTTGTCTATACAAACCACCAGAGATGGGAAGTAACAAAGTACAAGTACTTCGAAGTATGAAGTAATTTTTTCGAGTAGCTGTACTTTACTGAGTATTTATTTTTCTGATTTTTACATTTTAACACATGTATCTGTACTTTTTATATTGTACATTTTCTACACGAATCACACAATTTACAATACACTCTTAGGTGCCCTCCACACTATGCACGGTCACCGCCTCCTAGCAATTCATTTTCAATGAGAGGCGGGCACCTTTTTTGGCTGCGCAGCAAAGTTTTGGGGCGGCGAGGCGAGCGGGCGCGGTCCCGTGAAATCCAATGCGAGCGTGCTCGTTTGTGCATGCGTACGCGGGCGGTGAGAGATGGATTGTGTTCATCTTCGTGAAATACCGCACAACGTTTACTCACTGAGCGAGTGTGTTTGTGTCTCAACATGGTGCAGCCACCGCTGATCCTAGCGGCAGCCCCGACGGCAACCGCGCCTAATGTGGAGGGCACCTTAGAGACTTGCAAAGTTGAGTTTGAGTCCATCTGAGAACTACAGTATCAAACACTACAGGGCTACTCTAGAGCCATGCTAGCTGCTCAATGAAATTAAATAAAATGTAGGCACTTTCTGAATAGACTGAATTGAGGTAGAACTGTCCATGAACAGCAGATTCTGATAAAATGCTCTCTCTCACACAGACAAACACATCCCCTTAAGTCTACAGGACTACCAAAATATTTTTAGCAGAAGCTGGTTCTCAAAGTTCTTTGACCCAATGTGTAGCCTTTTTGGGTGGAAAATCAGTCCTGCAGTGCTAAAAAGCCTCTCACTGGCAGCTGAGGCATCTGAAGATTGGGAAGTGTGAGCTGAATGCAACCTCTCATACGATTGGTGGAGCCTGGAACTGCTAACGGAGCAGTTTTTTTTCCCGTTCTAAAATATTTAAAATAAAATATGATTTCAAGAGGTGGGTCAACTTGCATGATGCATCACATCAGTTTGGAAACCAATCCTGAGCCAGTTTGGTATTGTTGCGGATCTTCTAAGATCCTTCAAATAATCTTGAGTTCCCATTAGTTCTTATAATTATATAACATGAGGTTACAGTGGGCTTTGCACCGAAACATCTGTTAAAAATACCTTTACTTTTACTTTCATAGCCTGTACTTTTACTCGAGTGCAGAATGTGAGTACTTTTCCCATCTCTGCAAACCACACGGGAGACACCTCACTTTACCTTTAATGACCTTAGCTCAAGTTAAATTATACTTTATTGTCCGCATGGGGGAGTTTGTCCTCTGCTTTTGACCCATCCTAACTACTTAGAAGCAACCACAGTGCAGCGCCCAGGGACCATTAGTAATGTCAGTACCTTGATCAAGGGCAGTGGTGGAAAGTAACATTAAGTACATTTACTCACATACTATACTTTTTTATTTTACTTTACAGGAGTATTTCCAGTTTTCAGTACTTTTACTTCTACTCCACTACATCTCAGAGGCAAATATAGTACTTTTTACTCCACTATAGTCATTTGAAAACGACAAGTTACAATACTTTGCAGATTTTGATTACCGGTATTCTTACAA
The DNA here is from genome assembly GCF_963921795.1 of Nannobrachium achirus. Taxonomy (NCBI): domain Eukaryota; kingdom Metazoa; phylum Chordata; class Actinopteri; order Myctophiformes; family Myctophidae; genus Nannobrachium; species Nannobrachium achirus. The sequence goes on along the minus strand of NC_137831.1, from coordinate 30,990,662 downwards.
AATCTGTATTAACCACTCCAGCCCTATTTAAACCTTGTCTATCTGAAAATAGCCGACCTACAAGCTCACAATGTAGATTGTAGATCTTCTATTTTCACATTTTGTTTTAATGCATTTTACATACATTTGAAGACTTGTGAAATGGGACTTTCTGCATACTTTCTACTTTTGGTACTTTAAGAACATTTTGATTCAAAGACTTTATACTTTTACTCAAGTACATTTTGCATTCCGGACTTTTACTTGTAACAAAGTATTTCTACATTGCACTATTGCTACTTCTACCTAAGCAAAAAAAATTGAATACTTTTTCTACACTGATCCTAACTGCTTAGAAATAGCTACAGTGCAGCGCTCAGGGACCAACTCCAGTTTAGTAATGTCAGTACCTTGGTCAAGGGCAGTAGCAGGAGTATACGGTATGTAGCTAAGCATGGATGTCTTCGGTGTGGGAGGAAATCAAAGTTCCCAGAGGAAACCCACGCAAACACAGGGAGAACATGCAAATTCCACTCAGAAATTCCTTTGTTTGTTGGTTGTTTGTGTACTATTCAACTAGTGGTAGTCAGAACGGTTTATTCAAGTGAATTGTAGTTTTGCTATTTTTGAATAGCAAACATACATGGATGAAGTGGTTAAAATGATTGTAATGCGGCTGCGAGCGCTTGCCTTGTAGATCTCGTGATAATGTTTGCAAATATTATATATTTGACAATATATTTTTCTAAGCAAACTCTGCTACTGGGGGTCCCTGGAACAACATATTTTGAGAAGGGGGTCCACGCCCAAATACATGTCATTTTGGGGATCCTTGACATGAAACGTTTCATGTTTCACGTGCATACATTTTATCGATTTAAAAAAAATAGCAGACGCTGTGAGCTTGTATATCTGCTATTTTGTAATAGCCAAAGCATAAAATAATGGTTAAAGTAAAATAATGCGTAGGCTAATTATTAATAAAGGGTTAACTACTTTTGCTGGGGACCACCTGGAACCCCTCCAAGGACTCCACTTTGAGAACCAATGCATTAAATCCTGCCTGTAAACTATTGTAAGAAACACTTACTGTGTCTCTAGTGAAAACAAAAATAGCTGATTTATAAGACAAAGCACATTGTGAGCTTGCAGATGAGCTGTTTTCGAAAAGCCCTCAAGTATAAAATAAGGCTTAAAGGAGTAGTTCACCCCCAAAATGACTTTTTTTCTATTGATTACTCATGCCATGGAGAGCAGAGTTCAATAATATTTTTTGTTTTTTGTCGCATTTCTAAGACAAAAATGTGATAACAATAAATTTACCCCCATTCGTTCCGGATGGGGACCAGTTTCGAAACGGGTCCCCATCCGGAATCAATGGGGGTAAATTTACTGGAATAACATTTTTGCCTTAGGAATGTGACAAAAAACAAAAAATATTATTGAACTCTACTCTCCATGGCATGAGTAATCAATAGAAAAAAAGTCATTTTGGGGGTGAACTACTCCTTTAAAGAGTAAAGGTCTTTACACACCGGGGGCGAATTTGCAAAGCGAATAATTCGCTTTTTTTTTTTAAAAACGTATAAAGTCAATGCAAGCTTTAACACCGGCCACAAATTTCCGTAGAGTGAAAAGGCGTCTGTAATATTTTCGCTCTGGTGTAGAATTTTGCAGACATTCGCAGGCGAAGCCTTCTCTCTCTCAGTAGCAGTGGTGTGATATGGATTTTAGAAGTGTGGGTCCTCTAAATTCATGACGTCATGCGCACACGCTATTTTTATTGTTAAGTGTGTGTTTAGTGTGTGCATATGAGGCAAGCTAACTCTACCCAACTTAAAGAGAGAGAGAGAGAGAGAGAGAGAACATGGTCGAGTGACTCGACCGTGTCTCGTCTGTGTGTGGCTTCCTGCTGCTGCCAGTGGTGGAAAAAGTACTCAAATTGTGTACTTAAGTAAAAGTATGGGATGTATGTTTTATAATATTATAATTTATATCTGCAAAGTAACCATAGTATCTACAGTTTTGAAAAAAAAATTGTTGAGTAAAAATACAATCTTTCAATCCGAAATGTAGTGGAGTAGAAGTAAAAGTACTGGAAATTACTCAAGTGCAAATACCTACAAGTACAGTACTCAAGTAAATGTACTTAGTGACTTCACACCACTGGCTGCTGCTAACTGCCTGGCTGCTGCTGGGGAACCCTTCAGGTGGTGGCCTCTATGCTGTGATGGGTGTACAAGTGTGATGCCAGCCCCAAGCAATTCGCACCACAGATAACTTCGCGTCGCGGTAGGTGTGTATAGACAAACTCGTAAAAAATCGACGGGCAGAATATTTCGCATTTTCGAGTTGTTTATTCGCATCGCTTCGCTAATTCGCTGGTGTGTAATGACCTTTAAAGATGGGGTGCCATGATTTTTTCCCTCTATAAAACATGATTATCTATTATTATGATTATACTAGGAGGAAGATTTTTTCCAAAAAAGTGTACAGAAAGAGTTCAAATTATGTTTTTATGTGGCCACACCCACCAGTTCATTGGTATGCGTGGTTGTCATGGTGGGTGGTGACCCAGCTGAAGTTAGCCACACCCACGTATGTTGGGTGAATGGTAATTATGGGAGGGGTTGATTCTGTGATGTAATAAGTATCTGTGTTTTTGGACCGGCACGTTTGACCCCACAAGGTGGCAGCCTACAGCTAAAACCCAAATAGAAAGGCAATACATAATTGCTCATATCAACCACACCAGGGGGTCTAATGAAGTACTGTCAACCTCCTAGACACATGAAAACTAGAAAAATTACAAAACTATGGCACTGCCTCTTTAAAGCACGTTTTGCATTCATCTTAATTTACAAAGCCACAACTTAAAGCTGTTTGGAGTAAAAAGTACAATATATTGTGGAAATGGAAATACTCAGACAAGTACACACGCACACTCGCACACATGCACACATGCACACGTGCGCAGACTGCGCACGCACACACACATATGTGTGTGCGCGCGCGCACACACATACACACACACACACACACACACACACACACACACACACACACACACACACACACACACACACACGTCTGTTTTGTTGGATGAGCTGAAAGCACTTCTGAATGCGATCAATCAGACGTGCTCCTTAACGAGCTGACTGATCCCTCCCAGGCTGTTTCTATGACCATCTGTATTGATTGATATTAGCTCGTCCCGTGGACATCATGCTTTTTCAATCCCTTTATTTATTTTTTACCCCCGCTTTTATGATAGCGCCAGCCTGGGCCTGTTTATGCCCCGTCAGGATGAAATCCCTTTGAAGAAAGCCATTGATGTGTTCAATCCTTTGTTCTGGTGCCATTCATGCCTCTCTCCCTTTCTCCTTTTTAATAAAAAAACCATCTCTCTCTGCCCACTGTGCCCAGTGCCCCCCTATTTACCTCCTGTGTTCTCCTAACACCCCACCGTTCCTCTTCACCCTCCCACTTAACTCTGTCCTTCCCTCTGACTCTGTGATGTAAAGTAATTAAGTGCATTTACTCAAGTACTGTACTGTGTGTTTTGGTAATTCTGCTTTACTGGAGTACTTAACCTTCTCAATACTTTTACTTCTACACCACTACATTTCAGAGGCAAATATTGTACTTTTACTCCACTATGTTTATTTGACAACTTTAGTTACTAGTTACTTTGTTGATTATTGATATTAATTATTATTGCCAAACACACATTAATCACTTCAACCCTATATAGAATGCGGCCATTTGAAAATAGCCGATCTACAAGCTTGTAGATTGGCTGTTTTCAAAGGATTTTTGAAAACGTAGTACTTTTACTAGGTCAATTTTTCATTCCGGACATTTACTTGTAACAGAGTATTTCTACATTACAGTATTAGTTCTTTTACTTAAAGGGGCACTCCACCACTTTTCAATCTATGTTCATATAATTGGTCCTCACTCAAAAATAGATTTTTATTTTATTTATTTTTTATTTTTTTCAGAGGAGGGCTGTGGGCAGGTCAGAAACCCATCGTCTTGTGACATCATCGATTGCCAATCCAGCTTATAGAAACAGCAGGCTTTCTATTCCTGAAAATTTGCAATTTTAAAGTGGAAGCCATTGTTCTCGCGATAATAAAAATCTAAATATTTTTTTCAAAAATATTGATTACATTTTTTTGGGGGGGGAAATGATGATGTCACAAGACGATGGATTCTGAACTTCCCACAGCTCTCCTAGGAGACTTGGACTGAGTAGAAAAAAATTGTGATATTTTATCATGAACATTAGTGAGGACAGGTTGAAAAGTGGTGAACTACTCCTTTAAGTAAAAACCACTGCCTCTGACCCGTGCCTTGTACTCTCCATCTGAACCCATTCCTTTAATGTGTCTAAGTCTTGCCCACCTGCCCCCGGCAGGCAAATAAAACTTTTGGGCAGGTGAAGTTGGCTTCCAGGTTGCCCGACCGGGCAAGTGCTCGTTTGAGAGGGGATGCAACTGTCTGTAAACACAACACCAGATATCTGTCTAAACACCTGAACGTGGCCTGTGTACTCTGTCTGGTCTGGTCTGCGGAACATAAGAAAAGAGCACTGTTTACCTATAATGTGCTGTTTTTTACTTGTTATTAATATAAAATAATATGTGTGAAACGGTAGACATTCAATCATATAGCTATGTAGGTATTTGTAATTGGAGGCCCCAGAAAGTCACAGCCCCAGAAAGTAAAGAAATAAGTGTTAAATTGAGCGGTAATTAAAATCTTACCTACTGTATCGTCGTATAATGGACAATTTACTTTTCGGGCAAGTGGGCATGACCTTTGGGCAAGTAGAACATGACTTGTACTTGCCCGACGGGCAAGTGCCTCTGAGACCTTAGTGTCACTGTCAACCCCTGCAATCCCATCTCCATCTTTCCCGCCTGTAGCCTCAGTTTGCCCCTGGATTTCTGTCCCTCCTTGTCCTCCATGGTGCTGCTCGGGTTTGATTTATGTACCTTGTATTTCTGATTGCTGCTATGAAGCAACAAAACAAACAGAACAAACAAAACAGAAAATGATGCTGCCTGCAGGTGTGATGCTTGGTTTGCTGCCCAGTCAATGTTCCTGCATTTTTTGTTATCAGGTTTTCCATTGCTTTTCGATTAAGGTTTATATAGGCTCTCTTCTCTTCTCTTCTCTTCTCTTCTCTTCTCTTCTCTTCTCATTAATCTTAATCTAACAAACATGTACTACTGTACTTCTACTTTTACTTTGTGTTTATTTAGACGGGACAATGCATAGTAATGGACATTATATAAAATGCAACGTAAATATATCGGATTTAAGATGCAAATGTACATCCGCAGTCCCCACACGAAAACATAAAACAACAGGCAGACAATGGAATACATTACATTAGGAAACAAAGCATAAAAAACGTACAGTACGTACAAGAACAAAGTACAAAGGTGCATCTATATAATTTAGCTGCGTTTTTTCTTATTTTTTTTTCTTATAGAGCAATACAAATACAGTAGGTAATTCCAGATTGAACAGCCCTGAACTGAGAAGATGTTTTTACCAACAGCGGTTTGCCGGTGCAGCACTATGCAGTAGAGGTCTTCACAGAGGCCCCAATCCCAAAATTGCCCGAATACCCGCGAGACCCGTACGGGCTTCGGTCAGTGTTTTATCATAATCACTCGAAGCCGGGTCGGAATGGTCGCATTTCCCTCGGAACACAGGGCTGTCAATCATTATGTGTATTACCCGAGTGGACCCAAGAGGACCCGTACTGTGTGTGTGACGTGTGTATACTTTCTGTTTTTTTATGCAAACTGTTAATAAAGCAATCAATCAATGTGTGTGTGTGCGCTGGCGTGCGCTCTGATCAGGAGAATGAACGGACTGAAGAGCAGTATAACGTGTGTGCTGCGTTTAGGCTGACCTAGGATCAGGTCAGTCAGCCGCGAGGCAGCAACATGAATGGCTGTGTAACTGTGATGATTATGCTGGTCTAGGATCAGATTAACAGGGGAGAAAAAAGATCTACCGTGCTGTAATGCATGCGTGATGCGTAGCTGCTCCAAGGCAGGTCGCAAGCTGCTGCCTGGCTGATGAGAAAGCACCAGCGTATAATCATGACTAACCGAAAATGACTTACCTCTGGACTTATAGAAAATAGCATAAAGCATCTCTTCTCCCTGGCTTTTGTTTCGATTACTCAGTTAGCGCACGGCTGCAGTGAGGGAGTGGATCTCTGCACATGAAAGGCACGCACAACTAAGGGGCTTTAATAATCATTAAATGGTCGGGTCTCTCGGAACCTCGGAAATAAACGGATTTCGGGACAAATGTCACGGGTTACGGTCTGTAAAAAAAGAATGAACATCGGAACGGGGCGGAATCGGACAAGACCGTTACGGGGCCAGTCGGATTTGGTTTTGTAATTGATTATTATTTCGGAAAAGGTCGGAATCTGAAGAAATGTTACGTCCCATTTCGGTTTCGGGTCAATCTTTTTGGGCCTGTGAAGAGCTCTACTTTGCAGTCCCCTCTAGCGGTTGCCCTAGTGCTGATTCCTCTATCAGGCTTCCTTTTCATGAATTCCCTCAGGGGAGGCGGACACTGACCATGTAGGGTCTTGTAAATAACACTAACCTGTTTAAAAACCTTAAAATTGGCAAAACTCAAGAAACTGTACCTGTAGGATTTAGCAGCATTGACTGTCAGGAAGGGTCTGATTTATTTAAAGTTTTGAAGGTTGAATTTGAATTGTGTTTGTGACTTTCTTCACATGTTTTTGGAAAGGTTGGGGTTGAGTCTAAAGCCCCTTTTCCACTACAGGGCCGAACCAGAACTAGAACCAGAACTTTCCAGAACCAAGAACTTCCAAGAACCCGTGAAGTTCCGGGACCATGATTACATCATGAGCAGAAGGTTCCCAGAGCTTTGTCTGAAACAAAACCATAATAAAAAAAAAATAGGTTCAGGTTCTGGAAAGCTCGGGTTCCGCCTCGTAGTGGAAAAGGGTCTTACGTGTTCGTTCAAAGGCGCTAAATGTGTCCCCTTTGTCGTCCTTGTCCTCCCAGTTGTCCTGCAGGCGGGCTGCCTGGTGCTCTACCCCATCAAGTTCATCGAGACCGTCAGCCTGAGGATCTACCACGAGTTCAACTGGGGCTACGGCCTGGCGTGGGGCGGGACTATCTTCTCCTTCGGCGGGGGCGTCCTCTACTGCCTCAACCCCAAGAACTACGAGGACTACTACTAGTTTACGGCTTTTAAGCCCAAGTGTGTGTAGGAGAGGTAGGCGGGTGTGAGTGTGGAGGAGGGTGTTACGGCGATTGGGGTTGGAACCGGCGGAACCTGGTTCCGACTTTGAGGACTCCTGAAACCCTGTTTCTGGAACCCTGTTTTTATCGCGACTGGTCAGAGCTGGTATGTGGACTTCACGTCTGCTATACAATAGGCTATACTGTATGCACAGGAGCCATTTTGGAGATAACTTGTGTCTCTTCTCTCTTCCTTTACGGGTGTTTATCAATACTAATGAAGGTTCTGTTCTATTCTGTTCAAACAGAGTCAGGGTGCTGATATTGTGCATGTCGGCTCACTAGAAACACTCTGCTACACCAGTGGGTCTTGAAGTATGGTCCAGGGACCCTCAAGGTTCCTTGGGGGGGGGGGTACCAAATGACCCCTTAAAAGGTGCGGGTCCATCCAGGTGTGCTACATGAAATGGAACAGAGCCTCCATTAGTAGCATTAGTAACACCTTTCAAGGAAGAGAGAAGAGACCCAACCTCTCTCTGAAATGGCTGCTGTGCATACAGCCCTATTACAATACCGTGAAGGTTCTCAAACAATGACCACCATAACTCTGATAGTGAACAAATGGAACCGAATATTTGGATCCATTTGTACACTTTTAGCATGACAGACCTGTTAGGGTCCATTTGGAACTCCCTAGGAATCGTTAAAGGCAACCGTTAAGGATTCGGCCCGCTTGGAGGGAATCAATCGTTAAGGTACCAGAATCGTTAAAATCACGGGATGGAGGACATTAGGGGCTCAGCCTGGAGAACTATTACGAGAGTACTGCTACTTGTTCTGTTCCACTATCCTCCCTACCACCCCAACCCCCTCTGTCTCTTACTGGTGGGGACCTGTAAAGGCAAGGAGGGGTTGGATGGTGGAGGAGGTGGAGGAGCTGGCAGTTCGGTACCGGCTACAAACACTTCTGCTAGTTCGACTAAAAAACTCAGCGGCTCCAGAACTGGCAACTCAGAGGCTCGTCGACCAAGACAGAGACAGGGTGGTGGCGTGAGGCATCCATTGTCATCAACTATGACTAAAACTACTACGGATAAGTAACGTCCTGCTAAAACTACCTAACTCATTGAGTAACGTATTCTAACTCACACACATGCACACGCACACATACACGCACACACACACACACAGTGCGCACACACGCACACACACAGCTCTTTACTATTCTCCACGGCATTTGATTGCACGAAATCTTGGTGGCAAACAATAACAAAGTGATTCATTGCAATCAAATTGTAGGTGACTATGGCGAAAGCAAACAAACATAACGAGGAGACGCTATGAATAAAACATTTGCATATCAATCCCCCAGCACTAACAATAGACTATTATTACAGCACCGGGGGTTAGACACACAGACGCCGCCGCGATAGGTTGCTAATTCTTCTCCCCTCCCACCCGATTTCAAATTGTGACATCCACTTGCTAACAGTTGCCGAGGGAATAATGAAAGCAGGGGATCTGGCTTATTGTTGCGAAGGAAAGGAAACGCTACATCGATGTTCGGGGACCTTCCCCTTTGGACAGAGATATTCCTCTTGGGACGTGAAAAACTCACATCTATAAAATAAGTACACTCTCTTCTCGGTGGTCCATTATCGACCGCCTTGTCTGTTACTGTGGCAACCCCATGCGTCACGTCTCATGCGGATGTCGTGACTGATTAAGCCGTGGCTTGGAGGAGGTGTGTGTGAAAGTCGACCGTTCGATTACCTTGAAGGCTCTCCGTTGCTGCTCGTTGTCTAATCGTACTGGGCAGCGTGTGCAGTCTCCCGACCGGAATACTGAGCATCCTCTACCCCCGCAACAGAAATAGTGACCAGTCTCTTTAGTTGAGAGAGGGGTGGAAATTCGTCATTGTGTCCAAAAACTGTTACTTTTCAGGATTCAAATTCGTTTAGAGCTTGTGGTTCTGCTACTTTCGGTGCTTTTGTGTGACGCTAACGTTGGTGTGATCAGGTAGTGGCGTTGATTTAATGAAAAAATACAAAAAGTGAAAATATGGAGATAAGAGTTTTTGCTCCGACAGTGGCGATATTGTTGCTGACGTCGGTTGGAAACCTTGTATGTGTACAAAAATTGTTATTCTTTTTTTCAGGAAATGGATCCAATGAAGTTATTATTTAGTCACACAAGCTCTTGTTAATACATTTTCTGGGTTCAATATCTATAAAACCCTCACTCATTCAACCGCTTTCACTTTCACGTTTTTTCCCCGGTCAAAAATATAAAAAATTGACGATCTACAACTTGCGACATGTTGTGAGCTTGTGGCAATTCTTTTGCTTCTTTTGTGTGACGTCGATCAATGAAGTAGATCATTTATGGGAGAAAAAAATCTAACATAAAAGATTGTGATATGGAGGTAGCAAGGTTTCTGCCCGACTGCAACGATATTTCTGTGGTCGTCGTGTTTCTAGTGTCAACCGCCAGGGTTCCATTTGCTGGGATATGTGTTGTTTTTTTCTTTTCCATATTACTTTGGGAGAGTGCAATCATTCAATGATGCACCAAGCAACAAAGGTGAATGCCAGAGATTTGGCATGATTTGCTAGCTGGGGTGCAGCGCCAGTTCGCACAGGCAATTCTGGACTGGACAGCTGTTATTTTTTTTATGGGCCCCTGCGTGTTCAAAAATATTATGTTTCTTTGTCACCAGGTAACATACACATTTGTTGTGGATGTACTCATAACACAAACAATGTTCCCAGGGATATTGTGCAGCCATACAGTCTGAATTATGGATCTTCATCGGCAGGGTATGCATTTCACGTGGAACTCGAGCGAGAGACAGATTCTTGGAAATGGAAACACATACAGCCAATGTCAGTCAATGTCAAATGTCTGCGCTGTGAATCATTGCAGACTTTTTGACATTCTCTCTCTCTTTCTCTCTCTCACACGCACGTACACACACGCACGCACGCACGCACGCACGCAGGCACGCACGCACGCACGCTTGCAGGCACACATCTAGATTCTTCTATCTCCTACCTAAGACCTTGCTGTCTCCAGTGGCTATAGTGCCCTCCATATGTTCACACATGCAGGCAATATGGGACCTGGTTATATACAGTAGGTAGGTACTGTATAGCCCACACAGTACAGGAACAACACAGTCATGTGTGCTGGAGAAGGAGGGCTAAAACTGTGTGTTCACACTGCAGGCAAGTCCAGAAAACTATACTTGCTAGAGGTCTGTTCTTATTCTTTGACATGACAACGGACAATGTTGTTGATGCATTTCCACACTAATAATGCCAAAAGAAATCAGACAGTGTGGCTCTCAAACTTTTTCGTGTCAAGGACTCAAAAAAAATGTATATGTATTTGACCCCGGCCCGGATCAAGATTAAACAAAAAAAAGATGGCAGAAAATAGAAAATAGCAGATGTACAAGCACGTAGCATGGCACGAAGGGACACACTGGGTGCGTTTATATGCACATTCAGAATGGCATTCAGAATGAACTTATTCCGAATAGAGCTTCATACCCAAACGTTTACATGGGACCTGAATACAAGTATCCCTCATTCCACTGTCGTTTACATGACCAAAGGATTCATTCGGAATAGAACTTTGGGCATGCGCAAAGTAGGCCTACTTCAGGTCGGAGAGGGGGGGGGGCATTCATGTGTAGCATTAATTTATTCCAGACAGCAGTTCATTCCGAATGGAGCGTTTATATGACAAATGTATCCCGATTGAAACGGCATAAACCACCTCTTCAGACCAGAATGAAAATTCATTCGGGTCAGACCGGAATGGCCATTCCTAAACGTTTATATGAGCATTTCTATTCTGAATGAGCAGTCATTCCGAATATACTGTAAATGGAATACATCTGTGCATATAAACGCACCCACACATGTGAGCTTGTATAACTGCTACTTCAATAGCCAATGTATAACATATGGATAAAGTGGTTTAAGTGATTGTGATGCTAGATTAACAAATATTGCTGGGGACCCCCAGTAACCCACCCAAGGACCCCCGGGGGTCCCTATACCCCCACTTTGAGAATCACTGATGTTAGCTTTTCAGAAAAAAGGTATTTCTAAGGTAATATAAGGTTCTTGTGATATATTTCCTTAATCGGGGTGAAGATGGGGTTATTAGCGTGTATGCAAATGTCTTGTCTCCCCACTGTCAAAGTCTCAAGGACGTTGCGCGCCAGAGGCCTGGCGATGACTCATTCCCCACACTTCTCCCAACTTGTTCTGAGGCGCTCTCAAAGGATGTCACCGCCTCACCGCAACCTCTGAACTCCCCGACAGAACCACCCGCTTCCCTTCACGAGCCAACGGACAACAATACCACTATACAACAACACGGAGCACAGGGTTGATGTCACAAATAGGGTACCTGACAGTGGTTCTCAAACCTCTTTGTGTCAAGGACACCCAAATTGATATGTATTTGGCCCACGGACCACCCATCTGAAAGTGTTTTGTGCCAGGGACCCCCGGAAGAGAAGATTTGTGTTAAAATGTTTTTGCAGATGTACAAGCCCGGAGCTTGTAGATCAGGGGCCTGTTTCACGAAAGCAGAATGAACTAAGCTAGGATTTAAGCCAAATCCAGACTTTACAAAGCCTCCTCCTTATAGCCTGGTTTATTCTGTTCCACTAACGCCAAGCCAGGCTGAGAAGGAGTGACTTTGTCGAGCCAGGAATGTAACTCTAGGCTGAATGCGCGTTCATGTATTCCTTGAAAAGCCCATGCGGTCGTGAGTCGATTCCTTGATCGTGACCAATCACATAACCAAAGACCAGAGCAGCATTCAGCTATTTCACAAAACTTGAAGAAGAAGGCACTGTATTAATAAAGCTTGGCTGATAGCCTGCATGGTCGGGAGCAGCTACATTTCCATGGTAACTAACGTTGGATTGCTTTCATGAAACCAAGTCAAGGCTAAACATATCCAGGTATAGCTAGGCTAATCTGCAGAGATAATTCAGCTTTCATGAAACTGGTTGAGCTCTGATCCTGGCTAATTTAATTTAGGCCAGGATAGTTGATAAATCCAGGCTTAATCCCTAATCTAGGCTTCGTGAAACAGGCCCCTGCTATTTTTGAATAGCCAACGTATACCTAAATGGATAAAGTGGTTGAAATGATTGTGATGCTATATTAACCAATTTTGCTGGGGACCCCTGACTTTGAGAACCACTGTTCACCGGCTGAGAAACACTGTAAACGAACTGCATCCTTGCGAGTATGACACTGTATTTGAATGGCCGCTAATGTATTTAATAATACTGTGTGATCATAGCTTAGTCAGTGAGGGTTGTTTTCTGCTACCTATAGAAACTGTCTCTGTGCTTTGTGGCGTAGAGGAGCCCCAGAAATGAATGCTGTAACAGACCTGGGGGAAAATACATCAACGGAAAAGCCATCAACCATTCCTATAATTACTAATGTATAGATATGTACTAGGAATATTGATTATCGCCTGGGCATTGGCTGCAGTCAAGGTTGCTTAATACCGAGAGCTGTGATGAACGACCCGGGCAATCATTTTGTTTAATCACATATCTATATCCATAGCCTCTAGTCTCTCGCAACAAGACAAGGAGAAAATCATGTTCGCTCGACACAAACACCCGTTTAGTTGGAGACTAAACGGGCAGTTGTTCCTTCTGCAGTGAAGGTCGCTCACAGTTACAGTTGAGCACGCAGTTGCACTTTATTAGCTTGTGTTTATTGGTCCGATACTAGCCGGGGTGATATCAGTTATCACCCCCATCTGTCCTTTCATCACTCCCCTCACCCAGGGCAAAAGAAAAAGTCTGTGTAGCCTACAGTATGTGATTATATTAATATACTATATAAACTACAGTATAGTGTAGCCGAGCATGTGCCTGTCATGCGGAGTGTTGTGGGTTCGGACCCTGCTTGGGTTGGACGTCAGCAAGGGCATGCGGTCGCAACAGGTTCCTAATAGGGAATTTAAGCCAGGGCGGTTTTCAGTACGGCTCCGCTAGGCGGAAGTACAGCTGCTATGACGCATTCGCCGTAGCAGTCAAAATCGGCAACAGGTTCCCACCCCTTTTACTGAACTCTTTGGTTCCCATGGTGATACGTCTATGCAGCAGACGTTGCAGACTCTACGTGGAAAGGTAGTTTCTACCGTGGATGCGACGGCAAGCAGTTTATCTATCGAGCACTGATCCATTTCCGGTTACCGGATCGGACTGCCATATCCGTCCTTCCTTAAAGTCCCTAATGCCAAATCACATGGGTTCAGATCTGAGCCAATCGCCTGCAGGAGGCGTGTCTGAAGTCTGTCCTGGACAGGCGTCTCTGCATGTAAAAACAGAAAGATATATGTATAAATGAAAAGGTTTGGATACTTAACTACGGTCAATTATATCTCCCCTTTAATAATACCAATTGTCATTGTGTTTTATATCATTTTTATGGTTGATTAGTCATTAGTAACGAGGTACAGCTTGTAAGCATCAGGCTTTCGTGGAATGATCAGCACAGGTAATCATGTGGGTATCGCCCGCCCCAAAATGGCCTGCAATACTGTTCTGCTGGCATTCACTATTATTTTGGGCTTCCCTGACAAATTGTGAAAGTGTGAAAATGGCCAATATGTGTTGTTTTTTCTTTTCCTTATTACTATGTGGCAGAGTGCAGTCATTCAATGCACCAAGCAACAAAGGTGAATACCAACAACAGTATTGCAGGCCACTTTGACAATCTTTTGAAGGGGGTGCTACCCACACGTTTGTGTTGCCCTATGCATACAAGCTGTAACTCATTGTAAAGGTGACTAATCAACAATAAAAATTATATAAAACACAATACCAATTGGTATTATTAAAGGGGGTATATAATGGACCGAAATTACATTTCCAAACTTTTTGTGGGTAGTTATATATAGTAGAGAGACTATAGCCCGACAGACAGACAGAAATAGGATGTCATATCTGATCTCACTTTGTGATCAATGTGCTTTCATTTTTGACACCGCAAGGTGACTGATGACACAACAAGCCTTTGTAAATGATGTCATATCCCTGAGCGATGTGTCACTTCTCTGCAAAATACCTGCCTGCCAGATATTTCATTTGACTTCCCCGCCAGACGTGGAATGAGTGTCACAAACAACAAAACGCAACAAATGCGATCAAATCCAGCAACTGGTTTTGCACTTCATTCATGTATCTTAACAAAAGCATTTTATCATATTATTATTACTACTCTTTACATATTTCTGTGAAATTAGTAAAGACACAGAAAGTATCTTTGTATTTATAGGGGTTTGTCTGTGATGTAATCTTGTTACATGTCTCACCATAAACAATTATGTCAAGTATTATAATACAGTATATTTTTTTTTTGTCTTTTGTTTTATTTGTTTGTTGATTTATTTGTACTTCTTGACTTACTTCCTTACTTGTTCCAATGTATTTTGGCCCAGGTCTGAGTTGTAGACATTAGCATTTGTTTGGTAATTAATTTACTAACGAGACATAGAGGCTCACAAGCAGAGATAGTTCTGCTTTATGCATCACCTCCCAGTAGACTGGAGAAACACTGTCTAATGATGTGCATAGGGAATTTAGCAAGCTCACGCACGTGTGTGTGTGTGTGTGTGTGTGCGCGTGTGTGCTGTGTAATGACAGAGCCAGTATGTTTGGAAAGTCTAAAGGCTAGGTATAATGTATGTGTGTGCGTGTGTGTGCGTACACACGCATACATTCATGCCTGTGTGTATGTGTGTGCGCGTGTGCGCTTGTGCCCGTGTGTCTGTGTGCATGTGTGTTGGCATGTTCTAGATGCCATAGTAGAGGTGTCAACAATCAGCATTTATCTCTTTGTACCTTGGCACACGATTAAAGCATTGAACAAAATGTCTGCCGGGGTCTGTCTGTCATTGATGCTTTCGCTCTCTTTTGACTCAAAATGTTCTGTTGATCCCGTTTGTTCTTGTCTAGATCCACTCCATTCTGTCTTTCCAACCCTCCTGTTGTGTGCGCAGTGGCGGTTGGTATGTATATTGCGCTCTAGGCGAGGTAGTATAGCGCCGCCCTATGGCCGCGCGAAGCGCGGCCCCTCAAGGAAAAATCGGTTATTTGCGGGCAAATTATGCATTTTTTCAAGTTATTTGCGGGCAAATTATGCATTTTTTCAAGTTATTTGCGGGCAAATTATGCATTTTTTCAAGTTATTTGCGGGCAAATTATGCGGTTCGGTTCTACACGGCGGCAGAACCATTTTGGGCTTAATATAATAGGGTTTATAAAAGCATGATCTGACTGTCTTAGTCTTACCTTGGGCTGGTCAGGAGGAAATGGTTCTTTCACAGTCACGCACAGTGAGACAAAGTCCTGGCTGATAGAGCCTGAGGTTTGTGTTTTGTAGAGGAAGTCAGGTACAAAATGATCCTCTCCATGTGATGTTTCAGGGCAAGCAGCTATATTATAATATCTACCGGTAGTCACGTCCATAGTAGTGAAGAGCTCGAACTCCATGCTTTATTTTTAACAGATGTTGTTTTCAATTTCAATACTGGCGCGTGAATATGACATCACATCAGGAGGGGAGGGGGGGGGGGCTGCCTGGAGCTGCCAGCCTCTATCACTACCACCAGGGGGTGTTGTTGTATTCGGTCTGAGTGGACTGTTGATCTTACGTCTGCTCTGCAGGGCCGTCACTTTACTTTTTTTTTTCTTTTTCTTCTTCTGGCGCCCCCGCAAAGTGGCGCCCTGTGCAATGGCCCCGCTAGCCCCCCTGCCGGCCGCCCCTGTGTGTGCGTTTAATCTATAGGCCTACTCTGTTGTACAACGATGTTGAGTGCCAAAAGTGTCAGATCTACAAGCTCATAACGCGTCACGTTGAGACACTTTGTGAGCTTGTAGATCTACAATTTTTCGTTTTTTGTTCGCACATGACAAATGCACAATACGAAAACACGAATATTTCACATCAAAACTGTTACCGTAATATAGTTGACGCATCATTTATACAGATCCAGGCCTTTTTTTCACATGCATGGAGGCACAGAAAACTCAACATTGTTCTGAATAAAAACTACATTGCTCTCTTGGGTTTTCAAAAATAGCAGATCTACAAGCTCGCAGCGTGGCACTCGGTGCCGCGCTGTGAGCTCGTATATCTGCTATTTTTCAATAGTTAAAGCATAACATAATTAAGGCCCCTCCACCTTGGGCCCTGGTAACTCAGTCCCCCCCCTTGTGACGCACCTGGTGCTGGATGAAAATCCATGCAATGGAGGGACATGGACTGCAATCCTTACATGTAAAAACCCCTCTGGTTAAGACCTGAAAGTGCAGCGTGGCTATAGGGGCTGTTACGACATCATGGCATTTTACTTCTTACTTCCTTCCTTTTTTGGTTATTTTAAAAACAAATTCAAAATCGCGCCATGAGGCGTGGTGTGCTTGTAGATCTGCTATTTTCACTAGTTTCGTCACTTTCGTGTCTTGTATGATGAAGCAGGGCTTTACTTTACGAAAAAAAAGAGAGAAAAAAAAAACTACAAAATTTGAAACTTGGATTTACAACAGTTGTTGTTTTTTACATCTGGTGACCCCTGTCCAGGACAGGCCTCAGACGCGCCTCAGTAACGATGTAGAAATGCACAGGGCAGATAACTTCAACATAGAAAGAAATTACATAGCCTACTGTAGGCCTAATTCAATACTTAAAAAAATATTTGTGTGACGCCCGTGTATGTGTGTGTGTGTGTTTCTCATTATTCTACGAGAACAATAATAGTAATAATAATAAGAGGGAGAAGAAGAAGAAGAGTAGACTGTAATAAATCCATTCGCCCCCCCCCCCCCCCCCCCAGCCGTTCGCCTATTTTTTTCCCGCCGACCTCACGCTCACCATGCTGACCGCTTGGTGGGTCGGTTTTGGTAGCCTATAATTGTATTTGTTTTAATGAGGATAAGATGAGAAATAGGCCTACGTTTAGGGTTAGACGGTTTAGAGTTACCAGCCAGGCGAGCCAGCCAGTAAAGTAAAGTAACATTTACTCAAGTAGGCTACTTAGCCTAAACATAATTTTGAGTTTTTTTCTTTTCTTACTTGGGTATTTTCAATTTGCAATACTTTTACTTCTACTCCACTAAATGTCGGATCCAAATATTGTACTTTTACTCTGCTACAATTATTTGAAAACGTAGGTTTTAACATTACGTTAACATTACGCCGGATAGACGCCCGAGGCGAACGGCCGGGAGGGCGAACAGACCTGTATTCGTTTAGCAGCCTACTGCCAGTGGATCTGAATGGGGTCACTTGCCACGTGACAACAACATCTGGAGCGGTCCCTGGTTGGGATGTCTAGGGCAGCCGGGTGTCCAAAACTTTTTCAAAGGGGGCCAAAATATTAAAACACCCAAGGGCCGACAATGTCTCCTGACAAAATGTACTTTCGGTCGGACCGTAACAAAGTCACACATACATATGCCTCGTAATTAAAACATTTATTTAACTATCATAATCAATATTTGTGTGTTCTCTGAACTGCTCTGAAATGTAACCAGACGTGCGAGGTAAACAAAATAGCCTTTCTTTGACCCCTTCAGAATGAGAAAACAGGGAACAGGGAATCATGACAAATTTCACTAGGCTATAAAATATTCTTGTTTGACGGTGCTGGCAGGCCGTTTACAATTTAGGAACGAAGCCGTGGGCCTTAAAATGTGTCCTCGGGCCGCATTTGACCCCCGGGCCGCACTTTGGACACCCCTGGCCTTCTAGGCCCAAGACTCAGATTTATAGCCTAGACTCTATAGGCTATAAATCTGAGTCCTTAAGTTCGTATGTCCTGGAAGGATGGAAGCTCACATCCGCTGATGAAAAGTGAAAGTCTTAAGTATCGAAAAATACAAAATATTCAAGTAAAGTTACAGTCTACAGATACTAAAAATTACTGCACACCACACTGCATTACTGTTCACCACCACTGCTGTTTTCCACATTGACAGCTCTGGTAGCCCACAGATATTCTTATTGGAGTTAAATAGGCTATACAGTATATTGTTGTCTATTACTTCATGCACCATCTGCAAACTTTATCACCTGATTTGTTATGCATTTTATAAAAGAAGATACATAATGGGAAATCTACTAAAATACACAACGCCTGCAAAACCTGTGTGCATATTTGCATTTATCTGACAAAAGTTGTGATCCCTCATTTGTTTTGTTGGTTCAATCTGAATTGTGGCCTATTGTCTGTGGATATGCTGCCCTCTGCTGGCCACCATGTATTATGGCTACCTGGAACCATGGTTATAAGAGAACCACACAGGAACCAGCATATACTGTGTGTGTGTGTGTGTGTGTGTGTGTGTGTGTGTGTGTGTGTGTGTGTGTGTGTGTGTGTGTGTGTGTGTGTGTGTGTGTGTGTGTGTGTGTGTGTGTGTGTGTGTGTGTGTGTGTGTGTGTGTGTGTGTGTGTGTGTGTGTGTGTGTGAGAGAGAGAGAGCGCTGCGTGTGACGTGTGGGTGTGGCAGCTGGAGAGAGAAGAGCTGTTTGTGAGGAGACCGCCTCGACCTATAAGATTTTGTTCAGTAACCGGACAGTGGCCATCTGCTAGTTTCACTCTTCTTATATTATTTGACAATTTGGCCAATATTTGACCAGTTCTCTTATTGTTTCATTACATAATAACTTCACTGTCATCCGTTCCAGTGGGGACTGCAGTTCTGGCCTGTACTGTGACCACACACCAACTTGTTCCACCAAACCTTCCTTTTGCCTTCTTGTTAAACCCTATAATGACATTCCCAAAATAGACATGACAGGGTTATTCCTTCTGTAAATTATGCAAAATGTGTATCTGCTGTCTTTCAAGTATCTCGAGAACTACTTGACCAATCAACCTCAAGCCTGGAGCATGTATCACTGAGTAACCGAATGTGAGGGACTTGAAGGAGTGAAACTCATTTAAAGGCCCCATTTACTCTGGCAGTCAAATCCAGCCTGAATCAGATCTGTGCCACATCCATATTGGAATCATGATTTGTTCCATGTGGACATCTGACCATTTAAATTTTAAACCAACCGGATTCCAATTTGGATGTGGCATAGATCTGATTCAGGCTGGATTTGGCTGCCAGTGTGAATGGGGCCTTTCATACATATACCCATATAGGCATGCCCATATGGCCTATATGGGCATAAAAGGGATGTAGGCAGACAGACAGAATAAAGATCTCCATATATGGCATAGGTAGAACGCTGTGTCTGTCTGTGTCCCTTTTATGCCCATTTATGGAGATCCCTGAAGTCATCATACTGCTGATGTCATAGGATGGCCTCCAAATAGTATGATGACACGGTTTCACTTGTAATGTCATAGAGTGACGTCAGAGAGTGACATCATCAGCAACATCAGCAGAGTCAGACGTATATCCCATTCCGAGTTTCTACTACTTCATATCGAGATTCTTCAACATGGAGCTTCAGCTTCCAGTGTACAGAGTCTAACTGCGTCTACGAGTCTGCGTTTGGTTTCCTCCACCTAACCTTGGTGGACGATAAGTTGTTTAGCTCTGTCATGACCGTGGTGATTGGCTTCGAGGGCAGTGCCAATAAGATCGGCATAGGAATCATGAGGGACGGGGTGGTACTTTCCAACCCCAGACGCACCTACATCACACCTCCTGGCCAAGGGTTCCTGCCCAGTGAGACGGCCAGGCATCACCGCAACGTCATATTGACCATACTGAAGGAGGCGCTAGAGGAAGCAGAAGTGAAGCCACAGGATATTGACTGTGTGGCGTACACCAAAGGACCTGGCATGGGTGCTCCTCTGGTGACGGTGGCCCTGGTGGCGCGCACTGTGGCCCAGCTATGGGGGAAGCCCCTCGTTGCCGTCAACCACTGCATCGGGCACATCGAGATGGGCCGTCTCGTCACCCAGGCCGATAACCCCACTGTACTCTACGTCAGCGGGGGAAACACTCAGGTCATCGCATACTCCGAGCGGCGATACAGGATATTCGGAGAGACCATTGACATTGCAGTGGGAAACTGCTTGGACCGGTTTGCCAGAGTGATCAAGATCTCCAATGACCCCTGTCCCGGTTACAACATAGAGCAGATGGCCAAGAAGGGGACCCGGTATGTGGAGCTACCGTACACTGTCAAGGGCATGGACGTGTCCTTTTCAGGGGTTTTATCTTACATCGAGGAGGCTGCTCACAAGATGCTGAGCTCCGGGCAGTGCACGGCAGAGGACCTGTGCTTCTCTCTGCAGGAGACCGTCTTCGCCATGCTGGTGGAGATCACGGAGAGAGCCATGGCCCACTGCGGCTCGCAGGAGGTCCTAATCGTTGGGGGGGTTGGCTGTAATCGAAGGTTGCAGAAGATGATGTCGGAAATGTGCGAGGACAGAAAAGCGAAGATGTTCGCCACCGACGAGAGATTTTGCATTGACAACGGGGCGATGATCGCACAAGCCGGCTGGGAGATGTTCAGGTCAGGACACGTCACAAAGTTAGAGGACTCGTGGATTACCCAAAGGTACAGAACCGATGAAGTGGAAGTGACCTGGAGGGACTGAGAAGATAAAAGATACATAGGGTATGTATCCCTTTTACTGAATACATATTCATTTGATTTGATATACGTTTCTGTAGTTGTCCACAAAAAAACTCATATTTATCTTCTCTTTATCTTATCCGACCTGGCTGCATGTGGAATGTGGAAACCCCATATGCAATGCAATGGATTCATGTTTCTATAACTTGATACATATATTTTGATTGACCCTGTCAAACATAAATAAACTCTGTTTAGGTGCCAACTTTTGCCTTGTGTACTCGTGGCCATGTATGGCCTTCTTGTGCGCCAGCAGAGCGTGCAAGTGGCAAGTGCTGCGTTCGGTGTGTCACGTATCTGTTTCCCCAGTGTTATTTATATCAGGTCACACTTGTTGATGGTGATGTCACCAAGAATGCTGGACCCTGTTTGGCTGCGGGCGTAAACACACAGACACACGCACACTCGACAGAAACACCGAACGCAGTACTTGTGCGCCCTGCTGCCGAAATAAATAAATAAAATAACTAAACAGCAGAAAGACTTCATAAGATTATTAAGATTATTGGACTCATCCCCACGTGGCGTAATAATTGATACATTTCATACATTTCTACTTGATTACATGATTACCAAACAAATACTTTTGTATTACCAAAGCTTAAACAAGAATTGACAATTTTCAATAGTAGGTTTTGTGTAGCAGTAAGGTGGCCAGTGTTGTCAGGGGTTGACTGTCTATCGGCCAGGCTGGATTGGGCTAAATATTTGACAGTGACATTGAATTGCCTATCAATTAAAGTCTGCACATATCAAATCAAGTCTGCAATCAAGTTAAAGTGAAAGAGGTTCCAGGGGGTCACAAGTAAAAATAGCCTATAGTTAATACAGTATCACAATCTTAAAGAGGTGGTGCCATAGTTTTGTACTTTTTCTGTTTTGTATGGAGTTAACATTACTCTAACAGACCCCCAGCTTTTTTATGCCTTTATTCGATAGGACAGTAGACTGACAGAAATGGGGGGAGAGAAGGGGAACAACATGCGGAAAAAGGTTGCCCGGATCGGGAATCGAACTGGCGACGCCGTCAGGCATAAATGCCTATGTGGCAATGCTTATGTGGTATGCACCTAGACCAGCGGACACCCCAATCATCCCTGTGTATTTTTGGTTACTTCCTGAAAGCTGAAAGCCTCTGAGTCAAAAGGACCAAATGAAAAACACTGAATTAATGACATCATAAAATCAACGCCTCCCATTTTACCATATACCCAACACTTTGGGTGTGGCTAACTTCAGCTGGGTCACCACCCACCTGACAACCAGGCATACTTAATGAACTGGTGGTTGTGGCCACATAAAAACATAATTTCATTACTTTCTGCACACTTTTTTGGAAACGATCTTCCTCCTAGAATAATCAAACAACCTGATCGTCATGTTTTAGAGGAGGAAAAAATCATGGCACCCCATCTTTAACCAACATTTTAACCATTTCTATCCATTTATACATTAGTTATTCAAAAATAGCAGATGTACAAGCTCACAGCATGTCACTTTGTGCCGAACTGTGAGATTGTTTATCTGCTTATTTCTTTTTTCCCCCTCTCCTCTTTTCTGGGCGTCCCGGGCACAACACATTTTTCAGATGGGGGTGTGCGGCCAAACACTGTACAATGAAAAAGTTTGAGAACCACTGGTTATAAGAGTGTCAGTGTTTTTGCATTTATTAACCAATGAGAAGAATTAACAAGAGCTTTTGACTAAATAACGGGCCTGCCCTACATTAGATCCATTGGATCACATCACAGGTTGTTTTTCATTTCTTGAAAAGTAAATGTTTTGGACATACAAGGTTTCCACCTGACAGCAGTGATGTTCAGCAGTTGCAGCCTTTCTCTAGATGATGGATAGTGTTCCTCTGAGGCCAAGAGCTTTCACATTCTTATATGGATTCCCAAAATTATATGGATTTGGTTGCTGACCCCCAGCTCAAGTATTTTGTGCCAGGGACCGCCAGATGCAAAGATTTGAGTAGTAGATCTGCTATGTTTGAATAGCCAAAGCATAAGATAAGGTTGGTTAAAATGGTTGTGATGCTATTAGCCATTAATTATGCTCGGGGCCCCCACATTTTCAGGTTGGGTCACCAATGTTATCCAATCAGAATAGAGAACTCAGTCAGGATACAGAGTTAACAGGTGAAATTTAAAGTGATGACCTAGAAATTGGAAAATTGGAAGTGAAACAGTATAAATGTAGAGGGAGGTCAGTTCCTTTAGAAAGTGAAATATCCCTTAAAGCCACAGATCCTGCATGTTGCTAAGCCTTAGGCCTAGCCTAGGTCAGTGGTTCTCAACCTGTGGGTCGGGACCCCAGGGGGGTCCCCAAATTATTTTGGGGGGGTCCCCAGATGATTCACTTGATGTGCAACATTGTTTTCTCACTCAACAGTAAACAAACCAACATAAAGTTTAAGTGTATAGAGGGTATCTGCACATTTCTAAAGTGACAATTTATGGACTTTTTAAACCTACAAAATGACATGTTAAACAATTGTCCAAATTGTCAAATATTAGAGGCAGAAATTGCTCACAACGCCTCGCGTTGCGAGGTGTTGTGAGCATGTAGATCTGCTATTTTCACAATAGAACCGTGTTATACAAAAATGTAATTCCTCAACTCTTAGTGCTCGTCAGGATGGGGGTTAGGGGGTTACCCTAACCCTAACCCCAGTTAAAATATGATCATTTTGGGGGTCACGGCCTGAAAAGGTTGAGAACCACTGGCCTAGGTCATACATTGACCCTTCATGCCCTGAATGAACATTATGACAAGCATATCACAGATCTGTCGTGCTCTAACAGCAGAATATGATTTGTGATATGATATGATATGATATGTAGTATAACCTGACGCCAGATGATAGTAGCAGTGCGTCCGCTCTGCCTACTAGCATCTGGTACTGCTCCGGCACAGTCGATGTAAGGGGCGGGCCATTTTTTGAATTGCTAAGCAGGTGATTGGATGGGGCCGTCTGTCTATCACAGTCTGGAGTGCCAACTCCAACCACTCATATTGGCTTGTCTGCATGACGTTACACCCAGAATCCGCCTCCTGGGTTTCCACGTGGTCTGCAATCAGACTCTATTGGCTCAGAGCCGCTCAGAGCCCGCCCGTAGCTGCCGCTGATTGGTCCGGCCCGGGGCTTATCAACTCTCTACCCAGAGAACTCAGACGGAAAAGTAGGGCGCTACGCACTACTGCCACCATCTGGCGGAAGTCAGGCTATATGTAGTATCCTATGCCTAAAATATATGATGAGACATTTAATATGAAGCTAGTGCTGTTCTGTTTTGCTTTGATTGTGATTGAGTATAACTATTTACTCAATGTTATATTGCCCACTAGTGGTACCAAAACGCAATAACAGGCCACATGATCACTCTTCCAAGGCTGGTGTGATCATTCACACTGGACAGGGAGGTGCTGGGCCCCTGATTCAGCCCGGGAAAAAGAGTTGTAGAGGTCCTCATTGCGCGCTGTAGAGAGAGATCTCTCTCTATAGCGCTGCTGCTACTCAAAGATTTGCCATTTCAGATCATGACAAGTGACAAGCCAGTGGGACAATTACATGAGTTATATTTCGTCGTTGTCGGGTGGAAACCTTGCATGTCCAAAACCGTTTGTTTTGTATTTATCATTTAAAAAAATAATTAAACTAGTGAAAACAGCCGATCTACAAGCACACAACGCCTCGCACCGCGACGCGTTGTGTGCTTGTAGGTCTGCTGTTTTCACTACTTTTGTGCGACGGCCTTGTATGATGAAGCAGGGCTTTGCTTTGCGAAAAAATGTACACATTTGAAACTTGGAGATATGAGGTTTCTGCCCGACAGAGACGATTTACTTTGTTGGCCGCCCAGCCCCCAAAATGGAACGAAGGCCGACATTTTATTTAATTTTTTTTCCTAATGGCCAGCCTGGACCGGCCAGGAATGAACTGGCCGTTCGGGAGTTGGTCCTGACACTGGATCTGACCTGCAGGGCCAAACAGTGGAATCCTTCTGGCATGTCCAAGAGACGTTCCTTAGCAAACAATAGATCTATAGGCACGTACAGAACAACGTGACACTATGAGCTTGTATATCTGCCATTTTGAATAGCCAAATATAAAATGTGCTTAAAGTGGTAATTGTGACACTATGTTAACTAATAATTAAAAGGACACCTGGGGGTCCCCAGACCCCACTTTGAGAACCAAATTCTTTAAGTTTTTAAATCAACAGACATAATCAGCACAAACTCTGCAATTAATTCTAGACGAAGGATATTGATTATATAATTATATTAAAAAATATGAATAACAAACAGACGCGCCTTTCAAAGAGAATGAAAGTTGGACGTTTATTGTCATTAAAGTTGATAACAATGTACATACATCTTTAGCAGTCATGATATTCTTGTCCAACTCAACTATAAATAGACAATATTTACTCATGACCATTTTCTACTGTCCTTGACACTTCAAGGAAAAATACATCCAAAACCAAGACTCACACATGAATGAAAAAAATCAGAGCATCTTTATATAGAACATCATGTAGTTTATATATGACAGAGTTTGAAAAGCAACAGCATGGCATAATACATGTCTTATTGACTCTATGCATGCTTGATTCTTATGTGAACATGTGAAACAAACAGCAAACATCACATAGTTGTAGCTCTGAACAACATATCAACCATCATTTACAAGCTCTATACAGTCTGGCTCATATAGTCTGGCTCCAGCCCAGGGGCGTCACAAGGGGGGAGTGGGACTGAGTTACTAGGGCCCAAGGTGGAGGGGCCTTCATTATGTTATACTTTAGCTCTTGAAAAATAGCAGATCTACAAGCTCACAGCGCGGCACCGACTGCCGCACTGCGAGCTTGTAGATCTGCTATTTTTTGAAACGTCGTGAAAATGTGTACAAGTCCTTGAATATATGCATTTTTAAGGGAACATTTGTAACTCAAATTTTGCTTCTGGGGGGTCCCTGGAACGAAATATTTTGACATGGGGGTCCATGGCCAATCATTTTGGGGGTCCTTCAAAAGTTTGAGAACCACTGACAGAAACATAGGTTTAAAAAAAAAAAAAACTTTTATAGAAAACATTTATAGAATCGGGTCCAAAATACTCAAAGAGCTTATCTGCTATTTTTCAATATTTAAAGCATTAAATAATGCGTAATAATGCGTTCCCAATCTAAATGGGTTAAACCCCCTATGAAGAACATTCATGGGGGGCCCAAGGTGGAGGAGCCTGTAATTATGATTATTGAGTGCCGCGCTGCAAGCTTGTAGATCTGCTATTTTTTGAAACGTGAAAATGTGTGCAAATCTTTGAATATATGTATTTTTTAAGCGAACATTTGTAACTAAAATTCTGCTTCTGGGGGGTCCCTGGAACTAATTATTTTGAGATGGGGGTCCGTGGCCAAATACGTATCATTTTGGGGGTCCTTCACATGAAAAGGTTTGAGCACCACTGACATAGAAACGTAGGGTTCTTCAAAAAACCTTAGAAGGATTTGAAATTCAAATACTTGCACATACTTTCATGATTAAAACAAATAGCAGATCTACAAACTCGCAGCGCGGAACTCGGCACCGCGCTGTGAGCTTGTATATCTGCTATTTTTCAATAGTTAAAGCACAAAATAACGTGTAATAATGCGTGGGTTAAACCCCCTATGAAGAACATTCATGGGGGGCCCGCAGTGAATCCTTGGTGCGACGCCACTATACGGTAGTTACTTCACAGATAAAATTATTACAAAATGTACTGTCAAAGGGTACAAATTAAACCAAATTGACCCAAACCCATTTGTCAGAAGGTGCAAATTAAACGAAATTTACCCTATTCCTAACCTATTTGTAACTGTCAGAGGGTACACATTAAACCAAATTGACCCTAACCTAACTGAGTTACCAGGGCCCAAGGTGGAGGGGCCTGTAATTATTTTAAACCTTAGCTATTGAAAAATAGCATATCTACAAGCTCACAGCGCGGCACCAAATGCTGCGCTGCGAGGTTGTAGATCTGCTATTTTTTTAAACATCGTGAAAATGTGTGCAAATCTTTGAATATGTATTTTTTTAAACGAACATTTTTAACTCAAAGTTTGATTCTGGGGGGTCCCTGGAACTAAATATTTTGAGATGGGGGTCCGTGGCCAAATACGTATCATTTTGGGGGTCCTTCACATGAAAAGGTTTGAGCACCACTGACATAGAAACGTAGGGTTTTTCAAAAAACCTTAGAAGGATTTGAAATATTCAAATACTTGCACAAACTTTCATGATAAAAAAAAAAATAGCAGATCTACAAACTCGCAGCGCGGAACTCGGCACCACGCTGTGAGCTTGTATATCTGCTATTTTTCAATAGTTAAAGCACAAAGTAACGTGTAATAATGCGTGGGTTTAACCCCCTATATATGAAGAACATTCATGTGGGGATTCCGCAGTGAATCCTTGGTGCGACTCCCCTATACGGTAGTTACTTCACAGATAAAATTATTACAAAACATACTGTCAAAGGGTACAAATTAAACCAAATTGACCCTAACCCATTTGTCAGAGGGTGCAAATTAAACGAAATTTACCCTATTCCTAACCTATTTGTAACTGTCAGAGGGTAAACATTAAACCACATTGACCCTAACCTAACTGAGTTACTAGGGCCAAAGGTGGAGGGGCCTGCAATTATTTTAAACCTTAGCTATTGAAAAATAGCATATCTACAAGCTCACAGCACGGCACCAAATGCTGCGCTGCGAGCTTGTAGATCTGCTATTTTTTTAAACATCGTGAAAATGTGTGCAAATCTTTGAATATATGTATTTTTTAAACGAACATTTTTAACTCAAAGTTTGATTCTGGGGGGTCCATGGAACTAGATATTTTGAAATGGGGGTCCGTAGCCAAATAAATACATATAATTTTGGGGGTCCTTCACATGAAAAAGTTTGAGCACCACTGACATAGAAACGTAGGGTTTTTCAAAAAACCTTAGAAGGATTTGAAATATTCAAATACTTGCACAAACTTTCATGATAATAAAAAATAGCAGATCTACAAACTCGCAGCGCGGAACTCGGTGCCGCGCTGTGAGCTTGTATATCTGCTATTTTTCAATAGTTAAAGCACAAAATAATGCGTAATAATGCGTTGGTTAAACCCCCTATGAAGAACATTCATGGGGGGCCCGCAGTGAATCCTTGTACCCAGGGCCCAGAAATTGGTGTGACGCCCCTATATGGTAGTTACTTCACAGATAAAATTATTACAAAACATACTGTCAAAGGGTACAAATTAAACCAAATTGACCCAAACCCATTTGTCAGAGGGTGCAAATTAAACCAAATTGACTAACACATTTGTCAGAGGGTACAAATTAAACCAAATTGATCCTAACCGATTTGTTAATGTCAGAGGGTACAAATTAAAACAAATGGACCCTAACACATTTATCATAGGGTGCAAATTAAACCAAACCCATTTGTAAGAGGGTGCAAATTAAACCAAATTTACCCTATTCCTAACCTATTTGTAACTGTCAGAGGGTACCCATTAAACCAAATTAACCCTAACCTAACTGAGTTACTAGGGCCAAAGGTGGAGGGGCCTGCAATTATTTTAAACCTTAGCTATTGAAAAATAGCATATCTACAAGCTCACAGCGCGGCACCAAATGCTGCGCTGCGAGCTTGTAGATCTGCTATTTTTTTAAACATCGTGAAAATGTGAGCAAATCTTTGAATATGTATTTTTAAACAAACATTTTTAACTTGATACTGGGGGGTCCCTGGAACGAAATATTTTGAGACAGGGGTCCGTGGCCAAATAAATACATATCATTTTGGGGGTCCTTCACAAAAGTTTGAGCACCACTGACATAGAAACGTAGGGTTTTTCAAAAAACCTTAGAAGGATTTGAAATATTCAAATAATAGCACAAACTTTCATGATAAAAAAGAAAATAGCAGATCTACAAACTCGCAGCGCGGAACTCGGTGCCGCGCTGTAACCCTATGCTATATACAGTATACACAGTGTACCTTTAATTTGCCTTTAAGAGTTGGCGGGCTGAGAGGGGGATTATGGGATACGCTTGGCGCGTTGTGTTTTGTTCTTGTCAGGGAGAGAACAGTGTGTGACGGATGTTACAAGCAGTGATCTATTTTTATTTTGTTACGAGTGATACTAAGTTAGAACCTTGGCTGCTCACGTTTTCTTACTGGAATATATTTTGTTTATTAAAACCACAAGTACTCCAGCACGGACTCCTTGCTTCTTTCAACATAGAAGAACAAGTTAAGGATTACTCTGTCAAGAAGTGGAGGACGGTGGTTATAGCGCTGTGAGCTTGTATATCTGATATTTTTCAATAGTTAAAGCACAAAATAACGCATAGTCTAAATGGGTTAAACGCCCTATGAAGAACATTCATGGGGGCCCCGCAGTGAATCCTTGTACCCAGGGCCCAGAATTTGGTGTGACGCCCCTATACGGTAGTTACTTCACAGATAAAATTATTACAAAACGTACTGTCAAAGGGTACAAATTAAACCAAATTGACCCAAACCCATTTGTCAGAGGTTGCAAATTAAACAAAATTTACCCTATTCCTAACCTATTTGTAACTGTCAGAGGGTACACATTAAACCAAATTGACCCTAACCTAACTGAGTTACCAGGGCCCAAGGTGGAGGGGCCTGTAATTATTTTAAACCTTAGCTATTGAAAAATAGCATATCTACAAGCTCACAGCGCGGCACCAAATGCTGCGCTGCAAGCTTGTAGATCTGCTATTTTTTTAAACATTGTGAAAATGTGTGCAAATCTTTGAATATGTATTTTTTTAAACGAACATTTTTAACTCAAAGTTTGATTCTGGGGGGTCCCTGGAACTAAATATTTTGAGATGGGGGTCCGTGGCCAAATACGTATCATTTTGGGGGTCCTTCACATGAAAAGGTTTGAGCACCACTGACATAGAAACGTAGGGTTTTTCAAAAAACCTTAGAGGGATTTGAAATATTCAAATACACAAACTTTCATGATAAAAAAAATTAGCAGATCTACAAACTCGCAGCGCGGAACTCGGCACCACGCTGTGAGCTTGTATATCTGCTATTTTTCAATAGTTAAAGCACAAAGTAACGTGTAATAATGCGTGGGTTTAACCCCCTATATATGAAGAACATTCATGTGGGGATTCCGCAGTGAATCCTTGGTGCGACTCCCCTATACGGTAGTTACTTCACAGATAAAATTATTACAAAACATACTGTCAAAGGGTACAAATTAAACCAAATTGACCCTAACCCATTTGTCAGAGGGTGCAAATTAAACGAAATTTACCCTATTCCTAACCTATTTGTAACTGTCAGAGGGTACACATTAAACCACATTGACCCTAACCTAACTGAGTTACTAGGGCCAAAGGTGGAGGGGCCTGCAATTATTTTAAACCTTAGCTATTGAAAAATAGCATATCTACAAGCTCACAGCGCGGCACCAAATGCTGCGCTGCGAGCTTGTAGATCTGCTATTTTTTTAAACATCGTGAAAATGTGTGCAAATCTTTGAATATATGTATTTTTTAAACAAACATTTTTAACTCAAAGTTTGATTCTGGGGGGTCCATGGAACTAGATATTTTGAAATGGGGGTCCGTAGCCAAATAAATACATATAATTTTGGGGGTCCTTCACATGAAAAAGTTTGAGCACCACTGACATAGAAACGTAGGGTTTTTCAAAAAACCTTAGAAGGATTTGAAATATTCAAATACTTGCACAAACTTTCATGATTAAAAGAAAATAGCAGATCTACAAACTCGCAGCGCGGAACTCGGTGCCGCGCTGTGAGCTTGTATATCTGCTATTTTTCAATAGTTAAAGCACAAAATAATGCGTAATAATGCGTTCACAGTCTAAAGGGGTTAAACGCCATATGAACCGAATGCCGCGCTGCGAGCTTGTAGATCTGCTATTTTTTGAAACGTGAAAATGTGTGCAAATCTTTTATGTATTTTTTAAGTGAACATTTGTAACTCAAATTTTGCTTCTGGGGGGTCGATTATTTTGAGATGGGTGTCCGTGGCCAAATAAATACGTATCATTTTGGGGGTCCTTCGCATGAAAAGGTTTGAGCACCACTGACATAGAAACGTAGTTTTTTTTTTCAAAAAACCTTAGAAGGATTTGAAATATTCAAATACTTGCACAAACTTTCATGATAAAAAAAATAGCAGATCTACAAGCTTGCAGCGCGGAACTCGGCGCCACGCTGTGAGCTTGTATATCTGCTATTTTTCAATAGTTAAAGCACAAAATAATGTGTAATAATGCGTGGGTTAAACGCCCTATGAAGAACATTCATGGGGGGCCCGCAGTGAATCCTTGATGCGACGCCCCAATACGGTAGTTACTTCACAGATAAAATTATTACAAAACATACTGTCAAAGGGTACAAATTAAACCAAATTCACCCTAACCCATTTGTTAATGTCAGAGGGTACAAATTAAAACCTAACCCATTTATCAGAGGGTGCAAATTAAACCAAATTTACCCTATTCCTAACCTATTTGTAACTGTCAGAGGGTACACATTAAACTAAATTGACCCTAACCTAACTGAGTTATAGGGCCAAAGGTGGAGGGGCCTGTAATTATTTCATACCTTAGCTATTGAAAAATAGCAGATCTACAAGCTCACAGCGCGGCACCAAATGCTGCACTGCGAGCTTGTAGATCTGCTATTTTTTTAAACATCGTGAAAATGTGTGTAAATCTTTGAATATATGTATTTTTTAAACAAACATTTTTAACTCAAAGTTTGATTCTGGGGTGTCCCTGGAACTAAATATTTTGAGATGGGGGTCCGTGGCCAAATAAATACATATCATTTTGGGGGTCCTTCACGTGAAAAGGTTTGAGCACCACTGACATAGAAACATAGGGTTTTTCAAAAAACCTTAGAAGGATTTGAAATATTCAAATACTTGCACAAACTTTCATGATTAAAAGAAAATAGCAGATCTACAAACTCGCAGTGCGGAACTCGGTGCCGCGCTGTGAGCTTGTATATCTGCTATTTTTCAATAGTTAAAGCACAAAATAATGCGTAATAATGCGTTCACAGTCTAAAGGGGTTAAACGCCATATGAACCGAATGCCGCGCTGCGAGCTTGTAGATCTGCTATTTTTTGAAACGTGAAAATGTGTGCAAATCTTTTATGTATTTTTTAAGTGAACATTTGTAACTCAAATTTTGCTTCTGGGGGGTCCCTGGAACTAATTATTTTGAGATGGGTGTCCGTGGCCAAATACGTATCATTTTGGGGGTCCTTCGCATGAAAAGGTTTGAGCACCACTGACATAGAAACGTAGTTTTTTTTTTCAAAAAACCTTAGAAGGATTTGAAATATTCAAATACTTGCACAAACTTTCATGATAAAAAAAATAGCAGATCTACAAGCTCGCAGCGCGGAACTCTGCGCCACGCTGTGAGCTTGTATATCTGCTATTTTTCAATAGTTAAAGCACAAAATATTGTGTAATAATGCGTGGGTTAAACCCCCTATGAAGAACATTCATGGGGGGCCTGCAAACCAAATTGACCCTAACCTAACTGTTACTAGGGCCCAAGGTGGAGGAGCCTTAATTATTTTATACTTTATATATTGAAAAATAGCAGATCTACAAGCTCACAGCGCGGCACCAAATGCTGCGCTGCAAGCTTGTAGATCTGCTATTCTTTTAAACATTGTGAAATGTGTGCAAATCTTTGAATATATGTATTTTTTAAACGAACATTTTTAACTCAAAGTTTGATTCTGGGGGGTCCCTGGAACTAAATATTTTGAGACGGGGGTCCGTGGCCAAATTAATACATATCATTTTGGGGGTCCTTCACGTGAAAAAGTTTGAGCACCACTGACATAGAAACGTAGGGTTTTTCAAAAAACCTTAGAAGGATTTGAAATATTCAAATACTTGCACAAACTTTCATGGTTAAAAAAAGATAGCAGATCTACAAACTCGCAGCGCGGAACTCGGTGCCGCGCTGTGAGCTTGTATATCTGCTATTTTTCAATAGTTAAAGCACAAAATAATGTGTAATAATGCGTGGTTTAAACCCCCTATGAAGAACATTCATGGGGGGCCCGCAGTGAATCCTTGTACCCTGGGCCCAGAATTTGGTGTGACGCCCCTATACGGTAGTTACTTCACAGATAAAATTATTACAAAACATACTGTCAAAGGGTACAAATTAAACCAAATTGAAACTAACCCATTTGTCAGAGGGTGCAAATTAAACCAAATTGATCCTAACCGATTTGTAACTGTCAGAGGGTACACATTAAACTAAATTGACCCTAACCTAACTGAGTTACTTGGGCCAAAGGTGGAGGGGCCTGTAATTATTTCATACCTTAGCTATTGAAAAATAGCAGATCTACAAGCTCACAGTGTGGCACCAAATGCTGCACTGACAAGCTTGTAGATCTATTTTTTTAAACATTGTGAAAATGTGTGTAAATCTTTGAATATGTATTTTTTAAACAATTTTTTTTTAACTCAAAGTTTGATTCTGAGGGGTCCCTGGAACTAAATATTTTGAGATTGGGGTCCGTGGCCAAATAAATACATATCATTTTGGGGGTCCTTCACATGAAAATGTTTGAGCACCACTGACATAGAAACGTAGGGTTTTTCAAAAAACCTTAGAAGGATTTGAAATATTCAATACTAGCACAAACTTTCATGGTTAAAAAAAGATAGCAGATCTACAAACTCGCAGCGCGGAACTCGGTGCCGCGCTGTGAGCTTGTATATCTGCTATTTTTCAATAGTTAAAGCACAAAATAATGTGTAATAATGCGTGGGTTAAACCCCCTATGAAGAACATTCATGGGGGGCCCGCAGTGAATCCTTGTACCCTGGGCCCGGAATTTGGTGTGACGCCCCTATACGGTAGTTACTTCACAGATAACATTTTTACAAAACATACTGTCAAAGGGTACAAATTAAACCAAATTGAAACTAACCCATTTGTCAGAGGGTGCAAATTAAACCAAATTGATCCTAACCTATTTGTAACTGTCAGAGGGTACACATTAAATTAAATTGACCCTAACCTAACTGAGTTACTAGGGCCAAAGGTGGAGGGGCCTGTAATTATTTCATACCTTAGCTATTGAAAAATAGCAGATCTACAAGCTCACAGTGCGGCACCAAATGCTGCGCTGCGAGCTTGTAGATCTGCTATTTTTTTAAACATCGTGAAAATGTGTGTAAATCTTTGAATATATGTATTTTTTAAACGAACATTTTTAACTCAAAGTTTGATTCTGGGGGGTCCCTGGAACTAAATATTTTGAGACGGGGGTCCGTGGCCAAATAAATACATATCATTTTGGGGGTCCTTCGCATGAAAAGGTTTGAGCACCACTGACATAGAAACGTAGGGTTTTTCAAAAAACCTTAGAAGGATTTGAAATATTGAAATACTAGCACAAACTTTCATGATTTAAAAAAAAATAGCAGATCTACAAACTCGCAGCGCGGAACTCGGTGCCGTGCTATGAGCTTGTATATCTGCTATTTTTCAATAGTTAAAGCACAAAATAACGCATAGTCTAAATGGGTTAAACCCCCTATGAAGAACATTCATGGGGGGCCCGCAGTGAATCCTTGGTGCGACACCCCTATACGGTAGTTACTTCACAGATAAAACTATTACAAAGCATACTGTCAGAGGGTACACATTAAACCAAATTGATCCTAACCTATTTGTAAATGTCAGAGGGTGCAAATTAAATCAAGTTCTCCCAAACCCATTTGTCAGAGGGTGCAAATTAAACCAAATGGACCCTAACCCATCTGTCAGAGTGCATAAATTAAACCAAATTCATCCTAACCTATTTGTAAATGTCAGAGGGTGCAAATTAAACAAAATGGACCCTAACTCATTTGTCAGAGTGCATAAATTAAACCAAATTCATCCTAACCCATTTGTCAGAGGTTGCAAATTAAACCAAATTGACCCTAACCATTTTGTCAGAGGGTTTTGTAACCCTAACTCCTAACCACCTCATCATCGTTGTCATGGCAACCCTAACCTAACCCTCCTCCTCCTCCTGCTGCTCCTCTCTCTGACACAGAGACACTGAGGAGTCTTTATAACCCAAGCAGAACCCAGCATAGAGTGGTTCAGTGAACCTGGACTGGACGGTGTGTAAGTGTGTCAGTGAGTCAGACAACACTCTGTAGAAGGACAGAGTGCTGGCAGGACAGTCCAAATACACTCCTACTCTGTTGGAGCCAGAGGGACTGACAGGGAGGACAGTGAGCTTCTTATTGTGCCACACTCTGTAACTGTTATCATCACCATTACAATACAGACCCCAGGACTTGTTATTCTGTCCAAAGCTACAGTCATCACCATCACCCTTTCTTTTGATTGATCTGTATGACACTGCTATCTCAACATATCTACCACTCCACTCCACCTCCCAGTAAGATCGTCCAATCAGACTCTCTCTACACATCACCTGTGGCCAGTATGTAAATCTGTCTGGGTGATCAGCATACTTCTGATCCTCACCCACACGTGTCACCTTCCTGTTGCTGTCAGACAGAGAGAGGCCTCTCCATGCCGTGTTTGGATCCAGTGTGAGTTCACACGCACCTGATGAGAGAACGAGATGCAACACAACAACAGTTTACAAACAAATACAACGTAATAATGACGTACAGATGTTATTATTAATAATAATTCTGTTTTTTGTTTTGTATTTAATTTTTCTCACAAACAGGAAGACTGTCCTCCACAGGATGCATGAGATACATAACACAAAGCCGACTGTACTGTAATAATTTAGTTTTGTATTTAATTTTTCTCATTTTCCCAACAAATTATTAAAATAAATGAAAAGGTTATTGAGAAAACACGGTCTGCTCACATATTAGGAGGGTAGTATGAGTCACCAAAAAAAAAATGGGTTTCAATGAATCTATCATGGTTAAAATGGAGTTTGAAGTTACAATGGGTGTGTATGTGGAGAGGCCCTGAGCCTGCAACATTTACATCAAATATGTTAATACTGAATATAGTAAATTAAAAACTGTCCAGGGTGTTCATAAAAGAGCCTGATTAGATGATAAAGTGACCAAAAGTTCACTTTAAGCTGTTCAAAAATAGCCGATCTACAAGCTCACAGAGCGTCACACCGCGACGCTCTGTGAGCTTGTAGATCTGTTTGTTGTATTTTTTTCACACTGAAAATGTAGAACTACCTTCTGTAAATTGTCAACATTTTCCATATTACAGTACATGTCACACTGTATAATCCTCAGTTTTAATTTAACTCTAAAAAGTAGCATATGAATATTATGCTAACCCATTTTTAACTCTGAGAGGGTCAAATGGAACCAAATGGGTCCTAACCCATATATAACTGAGAGGGTACACATTTTACCAAATGCACACTAACCCATTTACTTGAGTGTACAAAAGTAACCAAATGATGCAAACCCATTTGTAACTCTAAATGGGTACAAATTGAACCAAATGGACCCTAATCTTTTTGTAACTGTTAGAGGGTACAAATGGGACCAAAATGATCCTAAGGGTACACATTTTACCAATTGGATATTCGTTAGACCCACCCCCACCCCCCGCGCTCATTGGAGCAGCCGGAAATGTTGGCTGATAACTGCCGATTCATGTACTCCAGACCAGAGAAACAGTCCACTCTGAGAGTGGGTGGGGTCTATGGTCTGGAAGCAGGCTAGCTGTAACCCATATTATCAAGGGCGTCACAAGGGGGGGAGAAGGGGGGGGGGGGGGGGGGTAGTGGGACTGGGTTACTAAGGCCCAAGGTGGAGGGGGCCTTAATTATTTGTGACTTTCGGAAGGCATGGTTTTTCACTACTGCTAATATGATTTTTTTTTTTTTTTTTTTTCTAAATTGAAAAAAGCCACAAATGCATCTCAAAATATCTAGGCTACATTTCACTTAAACGCCAGAGCTTAACTCTGCATGTAAATAAGACTTTTTTTTAATTAATGTGAGAGATTGTCAGGTCATTTGCAGGTTAGACATTTATTTAGAACTTGAATATCTCAAAAGTAGTATTTCAGCATGGCATCATTCTATAAGCCATATCTTCAAAACTGTTGGGTCAATCTCCACAACCAATATATCATTTTGTAGCTATGATCCCCAGCTTTCAAATGAAATGAAGAAATTAAAATGAGAAGCCGTCAGCTATTGAAAAATAGCACATATACAAGCAGATATACAAAGAAATAGCAGATATTCAAGCTCATAGCGTGGCACCGAGTGCCGCGCTGTGAGCTTGTAGATCTGCTATTTTTGAAAAGTCGTAGAAAAATGTGAGCAAATCTTTGAATGCATGTGTTTTTTAAGCGAACATTTATAACTCAAATTTTGCTTCTGGAGGGTCCCTGGGACTAATTATTTTGAGATGGGGGTCCGTGGCAAAATGCATATCATTTTGGGGGTCCTTCACATGAAAAAGTTTGAGCACCACTCACATAGAAACATATAGGTTTGTCAACAAACCTTAGAAGGATTAGAAATAATCAAAGACTTGCACAAATTATCGCGATTTTTCAAAATCTAAAAGCTTGCAGCGCGGAACTCGGTGCCGCGCTGTCAGCTTTTATATCTGCTATTTTTCAATAATTAAAGCACAAAATAACGTGTAATAATGCGTTCCCAGTCTCAATGGGTTAACCCCCTCCCCTTATGAAGTACATTCATGGGGGGCCCGCAGTGAATCCTTGTACCCAGGGCCCAGAATTTGGTGCGACACCCCTGCATATTATTATATGGGTTATAAATCTTAGTGGGTACAATAGCCCATTCATAATTCTGAATCTCCTATTTGTATCTGTCAGAGGGTACAAATTAAAACAAATTGATCCTAACTCCTAACCACCTCGTCGTTGGAACCAAATGAACCCTAATTCATTCATAACTCTGAATGTTTGCATGTGGATTTGGGGTATTTAATTCACATGAATTAAAACTGATGTTTATGTCATGATTTCATCCACACAGAACATGAATATAACGCAGCGATAAACAAAAACATTTTCTGAACAGATTTGAGTTTTCACCATGAATAAAACCAACCTGTATGAATGACACATCACCACATTAAGAGTTAGATGAGAAATAAGCATGTCACATTTGACCTTGAGAGGGTACAAATGTAACCAAATGGACCATATCTCATACGCAGTGGTGGAAAGTAACTAAATACATTTACACAAGTACTGTATGTATAATATGGAAGTACTTTTACTTTACTTAGATAGGCCTACTCCCATTTTACTGTATACTTTTTATTTTATTTTAAATGTTAAATAATTTTACTAGTTATTTGCATTTACATTAATAATTAAAAAACATGAATCAACCACTTCAGCAGTATTTTACACTCCTTCTGAGCATCAGTGAAGCCTTTGACCTCTGTCATTTTACAGCTGTATTTGTAAATAGCAGGTTTAAATATTTAACCAAAGAACAATCACTATTTTAGTAATAAATAAATAGATGAATAAATAAACAAAAAATGTTTTTTGTTTTGCTTTTACTCCACTATGTCTCAGGGGAAAATATTGTAATTTACTGCATTGTAGAATTGTGGAATGTAGAATTTGGTTACAAAACACATTCACCACTTAAGCCATATTGATCAAGGTTTCACATACACCCCCCCCCCCCCCCCCCCCCCCCTCCCCCCCCAATCATCTGTGGACCCCCCCAAAAATAATTACTGTGGTCCTCCAGTTTGGGAAGCAATGCTATGGAGCATAGCAGTGGCATTATGAATGTGACCACGGATTCCAGTAGCAAAGAATTTAGTTTATTGCTTAAATATTATGTATATTATATATTCAAAGATTTGAACAAATTTCAGAAATCGCAGATCTACAAGCTCATAGCGCGGCACCAAGTGACGCGCTATGAGCTTGTATATCTGCTATTTTTTAATAGCCAAAGTATAAAACGTGGTTGAATTGATTGTGACGCTATATTCACTTATCTTTCTGGGGACCCCCTGGTACTCCCCCAAGGACCCCTGGGGGTCCCTGGACCCCACTTTGAGAACCAATGTGCTAGTATACGGCTTAAAAATAAAATGACAAAGATGATTTCCTGGTTTTAATGGACACATTCAACTAATACAAACCAGTAAGACTCCCTAATCGGGAGATAAGCGACTTATCTCCACAAATAGGGCAAAAATGTGTTTTTCCAAAATCTTCCTGATCCATGTTGATGACATGAGTGTAGACATACTGTGTAGTGATTTTCGTGTGATTTTAGGGCAAAATCTGTAGGAGCAGTGTCCAAAAATGTGTTTTTAAAAATCAACCAGAAGGTGGCGCTATATGGGACAGATTCATGTTGATGGGATGAGTGTAGACATACTGTGTACCGATTTGCGTGATTTGAGGGCAAAATTTTTAGGAGCAGTGTCCAAAAATGTGTTTTGCAAGAATCGGCCTGATGGTGGCGCTAGAAGAGGGCCATGTGAGAAATGAGGGGTGGGGTCTCCGCGCCGCCGAGGCGGACGAATAGGTACCGGCCCCGGCTCTCCCGGTCGCTCCTAGCCGGAGTTATGGCATTTTATGTGAGCTGCAGTGTAGGGGGTCCTCCACTGGGGGCACCACCACTTTTGCATCCGTTCTGGAGCACCAGGAGTCGGTGGTCCCCGGGAATTCCCTGTCAGCAGCCCCGTTGGGGTGGTCATTTGGTTATTTTTGCACATTTGGTTATTTTTTACATCTGGGGGTCCACCAGGGACCTGGGGGTCCCTGTAGCTCCGGGGGTCCTTGGAGGTTGTAGTTTGGCAGGTAAGGAGTGTGTGTGCAAAATGTGGCATGGATGGGGGCAACGGTTGTGGAGATATGAGCAGGGCAAAAGTGTGACGTGTGACGTGACTCACGGACGGACATTTTTTTTACACCTGGGGGTCCCCCAGGGACCTGCGGGGTCCCTGGAGCTCCGGGGGTCCTTGGAGGTTGTAGTTTGGCAGGTAAGGAGTGTTTGTGCAAAATTTGGCATGGATGGGGGCAACGGTTGTGGAGATATGAGCAGGGCAAAAGTGTGACGTGTGACGTGTGACGTGTGACGTGTGACTGACTGACTGACGGACAGACAGCCGGTGGAGGTTTTGGTAGTAAATGCGACCTACGGTCGCAATCAAAGCAGATTGAGCACATTCCATTTTATCTCAGTGCTCAGTTGCCCATTAATTCACTATGACATTGTTTATGAATTTTAACTGGATAAGCTTGATTACATCAAACAACTCCTTAGAACCTACATAACCATAGACACTTACAGATATATATTTGTCCTTGCCTTACCCCTTATCCCTAAACGTCTTTGCCTTTTTTTTACTTTGAAAAATATTTTAAAATCACACATTGTGAGCTTGTAGATCAACTATTTGAAATATTTAAAAATGTCTTCATTTTTTCAAAATAGTAAAAAATGACAAAAGAGTTTACGGATAAGTGGTAAGGCATGGACAAAAATAGTGCCCACAACGTTTTATTCACTACAGCATCACATTGATGTTAAAAATAAAATGTACTTTGTAATTTGTACTTTTGAATACTAGTATTTTTAAAAGCAAATACCACTATTCAGTGTACCACTACTTATCTGAGAGTGTACACATGGGAGTTAAATCTAACGCAGCCTGTTGAATAAATCCCGATGTGCAAATGAATGCCTTCAAACGGAGCTCTGCTGAGCTCAGGACAACAACCGAAATGCAATGCTAAGGGAACCAAAAGCTATTCTTTCCCCAAGAGGCTGCGCTGTCAGAAAATTCATTATTCCAAGTAGGCTATTCCAAGTTGAGAAAGGATCACTTCACCGAACGGGAGGGAGGAGCTTGTGTGTGTGTGTGCGCGTGCACATGACCAGTAGTCCAGTAATTTTAGGCCAAAATTAGGCTAAACCTAAAACAAATTGCAATAGTAGCAAACTCAACTGATTTTGTATCCTCAATATGTCCTTAGTGAGAGAAAAAAAGTCCCAAGGAATCCCATCAGGGCAAAGGAAAATATGACTCCCAAAGAATCTGCTTTAAGTTGGATGTGAGGGGTCAAACTAGGGTTTTTTAATTATTCTGAATCCATTGCAAGCATTTGTTTTGCACGAAAAACATTCCTTGGGCAAGAAATGGCCACTCAAAACCATGGTTTAGTGATGAGTCATCAATTTTCACAGTCTTTTGGGGTCCGTTTTTAGCCCAAGGAATGTTTTTCATGCAAAACAAATGCTTGCAATGGATTCAGAATAATTAAAAACCCCTAGTTTGACCCCTCACATCCCACTTAAAGCAGATTTTTTGGGAGTCATATTTTCCTTTATAGTGTAGTAGTGTATAGTAAGTGAAGGTAGGTAGGTCGTTTTCAAAACTTTGCCCCGATGGGATTCCTTGGGACTTTTTTTCCCTCACTAAGGACATAATGAGGATACAGAATCAGTTGAGTTTGCTACTATTGCAATTTGTTTTAGGTTTATTCGTATAATGACTGGACTACAGTGATGGTAAAATTACTTAAATGTTTTACTTAAGTAAAAGTATCAATGCTGCAATGTATATTCTCCAGTTGCAAGTAAAAGTCCTCAAATTCAAAATGTAGGGTTAGGGTTAGTACAAAAGTATTGGTATCAAAATGTACTTAAAGTACCAAAAGTAAAAGTACAAAATGTTTGAAAATAGCAGATCTACAAGCTCACAGCGCGTCTTTATGCAACACATTTTGAGCTTGTAAACCTGCTAGTTATTCTACAAGCTTGGCTATTTTCAAACAGCCTAAATAGGGATAAAGTGGTTCATGTATGTTTTATAATATTATTGCGACCGTAGGTCTTATTTACTATCAAAAGCTCCACGGGCTGTCTGTCAGTCAGTCAGTCAGTCAGTCAGTCAGTCAGTGAGTCAGTGAGTCACACTTTTGCCCTGCTCATATCTCCACAACCGTTGCCCCGATCCATGCCAAAATTTCCACACAAACTCCTTGCCT
Source organism: Nannobrachium achirus (assembly GCF_963921795.1). Lineage (NCBI taxonomy): Eukaryota > Metazoa > Chordata > Actinopteri > Myctophiformes > Myctophidae > Nannobrachium > Nannobrachium achirus. The sequence continues at coordinate 30,948,675 of NC_137831.1, read as the reverse complement.
GCCAAACTACAACCTCCAAGGACCCCCGGAGTTCCAGGGACCCAGGTGTAAAAACATTACCACATACACGTCACACTTTCCCCCTACTCATATCTCGGCCACCGTTGGCCCGATCCATGCCAAAATTTCCACACAAACTCCTTGCCTGCCAAACTACAACCTCCAAGGACCCCCGGAGTTCCAGGGACCCCCAGGTCCCTGGGGGACCCCCAGGTGTAAAAAAAATACCAAATGTGCAAAAATGACCAAATGACCACCCCCACGGGGCTGCTCACGGGGAATTCCCGGGGACCACCCACTCCTGGTACTCCAGAACGGAAGCAAAAGTGGTGGCTTCCCCAGTGGAGGACCCCCTCCACTGCAGCTCACATAAAATGCCCTAACTCGGCCTAGGAGCGTCCGGGAGAGCCGGGGCCGGTACCTATTCGTCCACCAAGGCAACGCGGAGACCCCACCCCTCGTTTCTCACATGGCCCTCTTCTAGCGAGACCTACGGTCGCTTATCTCCCGATTAGGGAGTCTTACTGGTGATTTATATATGCAAAGTAACTGGTAACTAAAGGTTTCAAATAATTATAGTGGAGTAAAAGTACAATATTTGGATCTGAGATGTAGTGGAGTAGAAGTAAAGTAAATTGGAAATACTCAAAATTACAATATCAATTAAGTACAATACTAAAGTAAATGTACTTAGTTACTTTACACCACTGCACATGGCAAAACCAGAAATAAACAGCTTCTTGATATTTATTTAATTGAAAGGTATTACGTTAAACCTTAACGTTTAAGCTAAATTAATTATGACTGTGGCGTGGACTTAAAATCATTGTTTTAATTGATGGCCTTCTTGCCCTGGCACTTGGCCTTTGTGCCCTCAAAAAATTTACAACACTAAAGGCCAAGTGGCCTTGCCCCAAAAATGAGGTATGTGCTGTTTAGATTCAATGAATAAAACAGAATACACACTTACTTAATGTACACCTCAAACCTGGTGTCAGCCAACACTCTCCAGCATGGTGAACACTGTGGGTGAGGGAGAAATATAGTCAGGCCTGTATTTTCCCTTTGAAAATAAAAACAAAATGATAAGGATTTCACTCTATTAAACATTAAACAATACTATACACCATCACAGGATAGTGTACTGTAAACCTACTAGAGCAGAAGAGTACATTGGCACTGATTGGCTTCATGTGCCTCAATACCTTAGCGTCTCAAGGCTGCAGTGAGGATCATTCTGTCTAGCAGTCAGCAGCGCCGCTCCTCGGTCTCCTGGATGGTTGTAGCAGATGTTCAACGTTTTCAAATGGGAGGGGTTGGAGATCAGAGCTGAGTCGAGAGAAGAACAGCCTATTTCTGTGACCAGACAGCCTGACAAACTGCACGCACGCACGCACACGCACGCGCACACACTCACACACACACACACACACACACACACACACACACACACACACACACACACACACACACACACACACACACACACACACACACACACGCGGTTACACCCCGCCATTCCGAAACACCGCCATTCCGAACATTGACTTACATTGTTAGCCTAACCCTAACCCTAACCCTAACCTAACCCTAACCCTAACCCTAACCCTAACCCTAACCCTAACCCTTACCCTAACCCTAACCCTAACCTAACCCTAACCCTAACCCTAACCTAACCCTAACCCTTTCGGAATGGCGGTGTTTCGGAATGGCGGTCTGTTGCCACACACACAGAGTTACCTATTGTATGACAATCATAATTATGCACACACACATGTACATACACTCATATATATATATACACTGTACATGCTGTGCAGTGCACACATACTGTACATCATTATGCATATATTTAAAGTAAGACCCATGCACCAGTGGTGAAAGTGAGCCGGAACGGCCAGAACCCCCGTTCCGTTAAAACATTTGGAGCCGGAACGGAGTTCCGTTAAGAAAGGGAGAAGCCAGCTGTCAAAAATCCCATGTTAAAAATAACCTGCCACAAACGCACGTCCAGGAAGAAAACAATAGCCTATACTAAAGTCAGATTAATCATTAACATACAGTAGGCTACACAAGTGTTACTAGTTAGACTATATTTTCTGATAAAGTGCTTCTAAATTATTCCCGTGGGTTTGTGTAGGTCAGTGTAATCGATTCGGTTTGTTTCAGTGTTTGACACGGAGCGGGTAGGTGGGACGTTCGTGAACGAATCGAGTCGTTTGAACGGCTCTTTGAAATGAACGATATAGGATTCAGTTCACAGTAGGGAGCCGTTCCTTCGAATGAGCCAGTCTTTTGAACGGCTCTTTGAAAGGAACGGATCCTAGAGATCCGGCTCACTTCAAAGAGCCATAAATCCCATCTCTAGGAGAGACTGAAATGATCTATTCTGCATCTTTGGAAATACCCCAGTAAAGTATAGGCTATACTCAAAACCTGTAAATACAGTACTTTAGTAAATGTAGACTACTTACTTACTTTAGATAACTGGTTATAGCCTAATAATATTAATAATAATATATTATATTATCTGGAATATAGAGCTTTCAAACATGCTTTACATGTGTGTGTGGGGGCCTGGGGAGACAACAAATAAGAGAGCAGGATATGGTGACAGGATAGAATAATGTTGCTCTATCAGCATTTCTTTCTTTGTTGATGCTGCTACTGTATGTGTTTATGTGGATATACTAAACAAAATGTTGTTGTACAGTGACCATACACATCTTATCTTATCTTAGGTGATTCTGCTAGCCCTACTGCTTACCCTTCTGTATGGAACAATGAACAATACGAAGAGTCTTATTATAGATTTCAATCATGTTTCATGTTACAGTTAGTGTAATGCCGTTGCCTTTCAGGTGTAGGACCTGTAGTGTTTTTATTGTGTGTATAACTATGCCAAAATGCAGTTTTCTATGCATTTCAGGGGTTTTGGGGGGTTAGAGCCTCCCATTTTTTGCGACAGTTCCGGCAAGAATTTCAAACCACTTTCACCACTGCCATGCACACAGAAGAAGTACCTTAGAGTGTGTTATGATGAATGTACATATTACTTTATTTTTCTTTACCTTTGTCTTTACCACAATTATACGTCATAATTATCTTTGTTAGTGTTATTATTGCTGCTACAATAATGGGGAATTGGGGCAGGTACCAAAACCACTCTGTAACACCTTTCTGTCAACCTTTAATCTTTGATTTATTTCACCTTGAGTACATAAACACTGCCTCCACTATACTGATGTGTTTCCTATGATGGCTGTGTATTGTGTGTAGTGTAGCACTCAATGGTCTTCTTGTCCTTAGACCTATTTCCTGTTGTGTTGTGTGGTGTGGTATATTGTACTGTGTTTTGTGTGTATTGCAGTGTGTTGTGTATTGTGCAAATTGTCTGTGCCCTGCAGTCTAATAGGCTACTAACAACATTCAATCTCAGCACACACATCTGGGTGATCATAAAATTCGATAACATGATATTGCATCTAACTCAGTGCACCTACTTACTGACCTGAGAGTTTCCAGTATACAGTGCTTATTCGCCAGTCCAGCACAGAGCAGATTCACTCCGCTATCCAGTAGATCGTTGTTACTGAGGTCGATTTCTCTTAAACGGAGGCTGGAGCTGAGAACTGACGATAACTCCTTACAACACCTCTCTGAAAGGTTACAGCCACTCAGCCTGAAGAAAAGGATTTATGATTATGCCTATTCTATCTTTTATTTATTTATTTTATTTTTTATAAATAAACATAATCTTGAAACTAATCAGTTATTATTAGTGCACCTACAGGGCTGCCTTGGAGGCTTTGACCACTGGCAACAGCCTCAGAAGACACTTCTCTGAGGCAGAGTATTTCTTCAGGTCAGTCTTAATTATCTTTGTTAGTGTTATTATTGCTGTTACAATAATGAGGAATTGGCAGGAACCAAAACCACTCATATTATGAGATGTAACAGCTTTCTGTCAACCTTTGATTTATTTCACCTTCAGTACATAAACACTGCCTCCACTATACTGATATGTTCCCTATGATGGCTGTGTATTGTGTGAAGTTTAGCACACAATGGTCTTCTTGTCCTTAGACCTATTTCCTGTTGTGTTGTGTGGTGTGGTATATTGTACTGTGTTTTGTGTGTATTGCAGTGTGTTAAATGTGTGCAGTGTGTGCAAATTGTGTCTGTGCGCTGCAGGCTAATACTACCAACATTCAATCTCAGCACACACATGTGATCATAAAATTCGATGACATGTAATAGAATCTAACTAGTTAGATTCTATTCTAGAATTCTATTCTAGAATTCTATTCAACTAGTTATTATCAGTCCACCTAGTTACTGACCTGAGAGTTTCCAGTACACAGTGCTTATTCGCCAGTCCAGCAGAGAGCAGATCCACTCCGCTATCCTGTAGATAGTTGTTACTGAGGTCGATTTCTCTCAAACGGAAGCTGGAGCTGAGAACTGACGATAACTCCTTACAACATCTCTCCGAAAGATTACAGCCACTCAGACTGGAGAAAAAAATAGAATGATAATTGTATTATATTTTCTATTAAAATTAAATAACATAATCTTGAATCTAACCAGTTCATATCAGTGCACACGCGCACGCACGCGCACGCGCACGCACTCGCATACGCACACACACACACACACACACACACACACACACACACACACACACACACACACACACACACACACACACACACACACACACACACACACACACACACAAACATAATTATGCACACATATAATACATGATACACATGTGTGCAGTGCAGTGCACCAGTGTTAATGTTTACGGCAAATTTTGATTTAGTCTTAGTCATTTAGTTTTTGTCACATTTTAGTCATCTGAAAGGTTTTAGTCTAGTTTTTGTCAACTAAATCTACAGTTGATTTTGTCGACTTAAATGTATGTTGGCGGGCCTTGATGGTGTCGTAATGCCTGATTTTACTCTTGGTTGCATGATGAAAATAGACGATCTACAAGCTTAGCAGGGGCATAGTTCTGCCGATTTAAAATGACTCCAATACGGAAGTAAAACTTCCTATGATTGGCCGCTAGTTGCGCTGTTTTCCCCCCCGGCCGATCGCAAAAAGAATTGTTCTCCATTGGATCCCATTCATTTTCCCCTTTCGTGTTCTAACCTTAATTAACATTTTCATGAATACTGTATGGTTCCTATCGCTAGTTAAAAATTGCCTTTCAATCACCATCATATTCGTTTTGTCGAAATGTGGTCCAATTTATTTTAAAATAAATTATAAAATTGCGGGGGGGGACGTGGCCAACTAAACTAAACGCCAGCCGGCTGTGTTCTTCTTCGTGTGCTGTATTTCGGGAGGCTCCGACCCCACTCCGACCACATTCTCCCATGTATCCCTGCGGTTGCACGTGACCGTTGGCAGCCAATAGCATCTCTGATGTATTTACAATTCTATGATGGCGACACCCATTCCAAGGGGTAGAAAAGGGCCATTTGCGCTGCATAGAAACCAATGCCTTTGCATCGTCCATATTTTTCTACAGTCTATGGTTGTGAGCTTCTAGATCTTCTATTTTCAGAGTGCAACACAGAGAGCAACCAACTTTAAAATGACTTGTCTTTTAGTTCTACTGGATCTCTTCTCCACTAGTCCCTCCCTAACATTTTAGTAGTTTTTAATTGTTGAGGAAATTGTCAATATGTTTAGTCTTAGTTTTAGTCATCATAGCTTATTTTTAATTTTGTATTTATTTCATTTTCGTCAGTGAAAACAGGTAGTCGACAAACATTTTTCATCTTAGTTTTAGTCGTCAAAATTAACACTACAGTGCACACATACTATACAAATATGCATAATATTTTAAGTAAGACCCATGCACACAGAATCTCTAAGTACCTCAGAGTGTGTTATGATTAATGTACACATTACTTCATTTTTCATTACCATTTAATTTACTACAGTTATAATTCATAAATATCTTTGTTAGTGTAAATATTGCTGCTACAATGATTAGGAATTGGCAGGAACCAAAACCACTCGTATTACAGTATGATATTTAACAATACACATCTTTAATCTTTGGTTTATTTCAACTTGAGTACATAAACACTGCCTCCTCTACACTGACATGTTCCCTATGGTGGTTGCGTATTGTGTGTAGTTTATTTTGTGTATTGTAGTGTATTGTGTGTTGTAGTATATTGTACTGTGTTATGTTTTGTGTGTATTGCAGTGTGTTGTGTATTGTGCAGATTGTGTCTTTGCCCTGCAGTCTAATACTCCCAACATTAAATCTCAGCACACACATCTGTGTGATCATAAAATTCGATAACATGATATTGCATCTAACTAGTTATTATCAGTGCACCTACTTACTGACCTGAGAGTTTCCAGTATACAGTGCTTACTCGCCAGTCCAGCAGAGAGCAGATCCATGCCACTATCCTGTAGATTGTTGTTACTGAGGTCAATTTCTTTCAAACGGAAGCTGGAGCTGAGAACTGACGATAACTCCTTACAACATCTCTCCGAAAGGTTACAGCCACTCAGCCTGAAGAAAAAAGAACAGAAATAAAAAACATTATTGTATTTTATTTTCTATTAAAATAAAACAACATAATCTTGAATCTAACCACTCATTGTCAATGCACTTACAGGGCTGTCTTGGAGGCTTTGACCACTGGCAACAGCCTCAGAAGACATTCCTCTGTAGCAGAGTATTTCTTCAGGTCAAACACATCCAGTTCCTTTTCTGATGACAGCAAGATGTAGACCAGAGCTGACCACTGAGCAGGAGAGAGCTTGTCTGTGGAGAGACTTCCTGAACTCATGGACTGTTGGATCTCCTCCACTAGAGAATGGTCATTCAGCTCGTTTAGACAGTGGAATAGATTGATGCTCCTCTCTTGAGAGGGATTCTTCCTGATCTTCTCCTTGATGTACTCAATGGTCTTCTTATTGGCCATGGACCTATTTCCTGTTTTCACATCAAGCAGTCGTCGTAAGAGAGTCTGATTGGACTCCAATGAGAGGCCCAGCAGAAAACGCAGGAACAAATCCAGGTGTCCATTGGGACTCTCTACGGCCTTGTCTACAGCACACTGGTAGAAGTGAAATTCATTGTCTCTGAATAGCTTTGTCAACATGGAGATTGCTGTTGGTTCTGTCACTACGTTGTCACCTTTGTTGATGAATGACTCATAGGCATAAAGAGCAGCTAGAAACTCTTGAACACTCAGATGGACAAAGCAAAACGTCTGGTCCTCGTATAGCCCATACTCCTCTTTCACGATATTTGTGAAAACTCCTGAGCACACAGCAGCATCTCTGATATCAATGCCATACTTTTTCAGGTCTTCTTCTGTGAAGATCAGATTGCCATTTTCCAGCTGGTCAAAGGCCATTTTTCCCAGAGACAGAATGATATCGCTGTTCTGGTTGCTGTTGGTATACTTTACATCTTTCTTTTTGGATTGATCCACTGTGAAGTGGATGAACATTGCAGCCAGGGTGTTAGGTGTTGCTCCTTTCTCATCCTGTTTTCCTTCTCTTAACGCATTCTCCAGAACGGTAGCAATGATAGAGCAGAAGACTGGGATGTGGCACAAGATGTAGAGGCTTAGTGATTTCTTGATTTGTGAGAAGATTGTATTGGCCACATTCTTATCACTGAATCTCTTCATGAAATACTCTTCTTTTTGTGCATCAGTGAAGCCTTTGACCTCTGTCATCCTGTCAACATAATCAGTTATCTTCTGATCGGCTGCTGCAGGTCGAGTGGTTATCCAGAGTTGAGCAGAGGGTAGCAGGTCCCCCTTGATGAGGTTTGTCAACAACACGTCCAAGGAGGCCGGCTTTGTCACATCGGTCAAGATCTCATTGACCTCGAAGCTTAAAGGAAGCCGACTTTCATCCAATCCATCAAGGATGATCTGAACTCCGGACCCTTCTGGGCCACAGATTTCTTCCATCTTGGTTTCACCAAAGTACTGATGAAGAAGCTCCATCAAGCTGAAAACCTTGTCCTTCTTCTTATTCAGCTCTCGGAAAGTGAATGGAAACATGAATTGGACATTCTGGTTTGCTTTGTCTTCTGCCCAGTCCAGAGCACGCTTATTTGCTAAGACGGTTTTACCAATGCCAGCCACACCTTTTGTCATCACTGTTCTTATTGGGCCCTTTTCTCCAGGTAACGTTTTGAACATGTCCTCCATGCTGATGATCTTGTCTGGTTCGGCTGGTTGCATGGATCCTGGTGCAATCTGTCTGACCTCATGTTCTTTATTGACCTCGCCACACCCACCCTCTGTGACGTAGATGTCTGAGAAAATGTCATTCAGAAATGTTTTTTTCCCTTTTTTTGTAGACAAAACCTGAAACTTCTTCTTCAGGATAGACTTTAATCGTTGTTGATACACAGCAGCTGGAGTTTCTAAAGGACAAAAGAGCAATCATTAAGGGCATGTTATGGTAATTATGAAACACAAATGAGAAGGGTTGGTGATTCTCATGTTAACTCTACTTAGTCGACCGTATTCATATGGCCTTGCAACTTAGTTGACCTCATTCCCAAGGGCTAATCTAAATATAGTTTTGCTGAAAAAAGATACAAACTCACAACATATCACAGAATGTTCATCTCATAAGGTTTCAATTGGTTAAAATGGCCATGGAACAATGGTTAGTGCTAGTAATATCAGAACTGATCAAATTTAGAATGCCTTCAAACCTCCCCCTAATTATCTCTAAGCAATAACATAGTTTTTCAAATGTATCATGTGCTGCCATCACTTTGCGATATTGTCATGACAAATCTGTAAATGATGACTCTCTTACTGCTCTTGGCAGGCTTGTTAGCTGAGGCTTCAGATGGCTGTTCAGATCCTGCATAGAGACAAGAGGATAATGAAGTGGGCTCTCTGGGAGCGTGACATTCATGCAGTGGGACTACTGGCATTATCCAGAGAGAATGCATTCATATTTTACCAGTATACCGCATTTTCCTGGTAACAAATATACATACTGTCTGTAGGGGAGTTGACATTGATGTTGATGTTGACAGAACCAATGTTACCAGAGATGGTAGGATTCGACACTATGCTTCCACTCTGGGCTATGACTTGAGCTGGTGGAACTGCCGGTACCACTGAAGGACCTGCGCAATACAATCAACAGTGTTACAGGACAACTTTGTTTTTTTTACAAGGCTCATATTTTAGATTGTAATTAGAGAAATGAAAAGATCAGTGTTAAAATGTTTTCATTTACTGCTTTCTATCATTTTAGCGACTTTAATTATTTTTATTTCAGTGGGTGGGGGCATGCGTTCAAGTGGCTAAATATGTCTTTTTAGACAATAGGCCTGCAATTTCTTTATTACTATTAACAATAACACTGGCATAACGCTGGCACCCGTAAGTCACATCTGCCCATGAAAGTTACAGTGCATGTTGGGAATGGGCTTATTGTGTCTAAAAAGACATCTTTAGCCACTTGTATGCATGCTCCCACCCCCTGAAATTAAAATCATTAAAATCGCTAAAACGATAGAAAGCAGTAAATGAAAGCCTTTTTTCTCTAATTTCCATTGTTGTAAAAAAAAAAAAAAAAAAAAGTTGTCCTTTAACACAAGGGTGACTAACCGGTAATTTTGGCCGATTTTGAGATCGCAAAGTGCAATAACTCTCCAGGGTCTCCCCGTGAAGGTCTCAGAAATTTCCCCTTTCATGACTTTTCCTAAATACTCAAGACATATATTTTTTCCCCCTTCTGAAACGTTTCTTAAGTATATGAAATAATATACGATTATACCACTGACTGCATTTATCAGTCAAATTGACGGGTAAAGTCAGAGTGGAAGTGATTTATTTTCAGTCACCCGAGTGTTAAAACTCGCTGTGTATAATTTATCCCATTAAATGTTACAAACTTTCAGAGGTATTGAGTAAATGGTTAACACACAAAAAAAAAGAAAAACTAATCTTTTCAAATGCCATTGTTACCTGGACAGTCTTCATCTGACTTTTCAGGAAGTTCCATTGTGTTCAGGATCTCCACTGAGGACAGCACTGCTGGTCACGTGTCTTCACTCTGTCACCCATTGATACACATTTACATCTACTTACTTCATTGATCTCTTAGACATAATATAAAAGGGAAATAAATAGATGTTATATACATCATAAATAATTATGGATAAAAGCTGCTGATTATCAAAACATAAACAGTCACTTAATTTCTCCAATTGGTGTTTATGGGCATAGATCAGGTGGTGTAGTTTTACAATATGTCCACTAGATGTTGCACATTGTCTACATTTGAATAAGAAAGATACAGATGGTGAAAGATTAAACAAAGTTATTTCTTTAGAAATATGGATTGTGGTTGAATGACAGGGGTTGTGTAACATGGTGCCTCTGGTCCTGAAGCACAGTGGTTCTCAACCTGTGGGTTGGGACCCCCAGGGGGTCCCCAAATTATTGTGGGGGTCCCCACATGATTAACTTAATGTGCAACATTGTTTTCTCACACAATAAACAAACCGACATAAAGTTTAAGTGTGTTGCGAGGCATTGTGAGTATGTAGATCTGCTATTTTCACAATAGAACCGTGTTACACAAAATGTAATTCCTCAACTCTATAGTGCTCGTAGGGTGGGGGGTGGGGGTGGGGGTTAAAGTATGATTATTTAGGTTGAGAACCACTGCTGAAGCACTTCATATTTATATTTCAAGCTTGTTCAAAACATCTTCAAATTATATAGTGTGAGACTCTCTTCACTTCAGGACCGTTCAGTCATTAATTAAAGCCCTATTCAAATATATAAAGAACAGATCTACAAGCTCACAGCTCTCGATGTGAGGCATTGTGAGCTTGCAGCTCTGCTATTTTCACTATTGATTGACTGCTTGTTGAACCTTTATGGAAAACATTTTTTTATAAATTCCACCAGGAGTGTTGCATTGTGTCACCTCCATCACTTCCTTCAACTTGATGCTCCACCTGCACCAGTACTTTTTTTCAGAAGAGGCACAAATTCATGGATTCATGCAGCTACAGCTTTTGGGTCCAGATCGAGTTGTGCTAGTCATTTTAATAAATGTATCTCTAGTGTATAGCCTACTGTACTTTGACCAGTTTGTTCAAACTATCTTCATATACTGTTATTTATCCTAATGCTTGTTATAAGATGGCATGGCACCCTTTTTGTCTTTTCACTCCGTCTCAGAGGAAGGCTGTGGACAGTTCTGAAACCCAGGGCCGGTTCCTGGCATAAGCAAGGGCCACAACCACTATAAGGGCAGCCATATCATAGGGAGAAGGTGTCATTCAAAGACGCCCGTATCCAAAAATAATAAAAAAATAATAAAAAAATAAATAAAAAAATAACATTTTCATTGGGGGAGCCACGAAAAGAAATTGCATAGGGCCACCTGAGTCCTAGAACCGGCACTGCCGAACTCCACCTGCAGTCACAAGGTTTGGTCATTTTACTGTAACAAGATTTAAAAATGTTCATTTTTAAATGCCCCTCAAACTATCCAGGTTTGAACGCATAAAGGAAAGTTATCACGCCAGCGTGCGTGTGTTGTGCAGTTTGAATGTGCCGGTTTTTAAGAGTGCTGTGATTCATACCGTTCTCCTCCTCCAACAGCGGAGCACTGGAGCGGCCTGGCACTGGATTCGCACTGGATTCCCCGGTCTGAACTGGACTGGGCACTTCCTCACTGCTGTGGCGAGACACAAAACCGGATCGGAGTCACCTGCAGGACTGGACTGAACTGTATTTCTAACCTTGCTTTGCTCCCTTCCTCCCAGTTTTATATTGAATGTTGCTTGTTTTTACATTGTTACTTTGATGATTTCAAAAGGTTGCTTGCTATTTTATTAATGTATTGATGAATTGAAAAGGGTACTCTTACATGTACTCTTACATGCATAATTATCTTGTGATAAAAGGAATATATTTGTATACAATGTATACGAGTCGTGTCAGTCACTCTGTATTGGTGCAAACAGGTGTCCGAACTCAGAGCCGTATCAAGTCTCACACAAAGACCTGTTAGACACACATTAATGCACACATCAGCTGTTGAGGTGCTTCTGGGTTTAAAGGTGACCATGAAATAATCCTCCTCCAGGCTCGCATTGCACTGGGATCAGTCGGTTGGAACTTAATGGACGACTTCACCACTTTTCAACCTATCTTCATATAATTGGTCCTCACTAAGGTTCTTGATAAAATAGCAACAACAACAAAAAAAATCTACTCGGGCTGTGTCTCAGAGGAGGGCTCTGGGGAGTTCAGAAATTGTCTACCAGTGACATCATGATTTTCTTTTATATTTGTATATATTTCGATTTATATTATCGTGAGAACAATGGCTTCCATTATAATATTGTAACTTTTCAGGAATAGAAAGCCTACAGTTTCTATTAGCTTGGATTCCCCATCAATGATGTCTCTGTAGACTGATTTCTGAACTGCCCATAGCCCTCCTATGAGACAAAGACTATTTTTTTTTTTGCCATTTTATCATGAACATTAGTGAGGACTATGTCCTTTAAAGGAGTATTTCACCCCCAAAATGAAAAATGTTCTATTGATTACTCAGGCCATGGAGACTTGAGTTCAATAATATTTTTAGTTTTTTTGTCGCATTCCTAAAACAATAATTTGCTTTCAATAAATTTACCCCCATTGATTCAGGACCCACATGCATTCGGGTCCCCATCCGGAATCAATGGGGGTAAGTGTACTATAATCCATTTTTTGTCTTAGGAATGCGACAAATACAAAAAAGAATAATTATTGAACTCAAGTCTCCATGGCATGACTAATCAATAGAAAAAAAGTCATTTTGGGGGTGAACTACTCCTTTAAGGTGTGGAATAGGAGAATAATTAATTAGGACTAACGACTACAGCACAGAACGACTATAATTTTAGGACAATCCACACATTATAGTCACCCTCAATCCCTCATGATGTGAATGAATAGCTACAGAGAAAATAACAAAACAAACTATTGTAGCCCTTCAAAAATGATATACATTTTCTAATGCGCTAGATTTGAGGGGAAAGTGATACGTGTTCGGTAAACCGTTCTGATCAAACATTTAATCTATAGGCGATTTTGTAGCTACGTTGGACACATCCATCAAACCCATAATTCAGCAATACTGGCAGCAGCACCTTTTAAGGAAACCTTGCTTCACTTCCCTGAGGCGGACACTGACACAACACAACACAACACAACACAACACAACACAACACAACACAACACAACACAACACAACGCTCCATATGGCCCAAGTGGAGCCCATCTATAGAACAAAACCACCACGGTATCAGTGTGTTAATGATCATAACCCATGAATCACATTGTCCTGTTAGGCCTACTAACTAATACAAAACACATCGGAGCCAGTCATTTCATTTTAGTCATGTCAATTCTACCACTAAAATTACTCATCGTCGTCATCAAACATTTGGATCGTGATTAATTTAATTCCAGACAAAGCAAAGAAGCTTTTTTTCTTATTTTTTTTACCTTCATCTGCAGAGGAGATGTTCAAAGAAATTATGCTGGTGAGCTGATCCTCCTTCAACAATCCAGAGCGTCTGACTTCAACTGCTGTCAGTAACATCCTCAAACTAAAACCCCACCCCTCTGAAAAGGCTGCTGACTGACTATTTTACACATTTACAGTTTTTCACGATTGTTAACACACTTTTTTCGGCTTTTTCAAAACTGCACACACAAAACTGAAAACCTCACACATAAAATGCTAAACCTCACACTCCCTTCCCAAGATGATCACTTTGCCATCAAATCACTTAACTGTGTTCACAAAATGGACTTGTGTTTTCATTTGGTACACACGTCATATTTTCAAATGACACATACCATTCATTCAGTACACACAACTAAGCATTTGCTGCACACTACCAAGCATTTACAGCACACTGGAGTGCAAAATTTAAAACACACCATTGAATTACTCAGTGTTGGCCTACCTTTTTTTATATAGTCAAACATAAAACAGCACACAAATATGCATCCAAAAAGTTTTATTTGGGTACATGATTTACAGTAGATTTAGGCATCATGCCTCCGGTCAGAGCACAAAATATAAAAAAGCATTTTGAAAAAAATCTAAATACTTGGTCTAATATTGACAAGGATAGTGTCACCAAGATACTATCCTAGTGACAATATCCTAGTATTTGTATCTTTGTATTTCAAATCATATTTGTATTTTGTGCCCATCTCTGCCTCTGGTTCCTGTCTCAATGTTCAGTTGTGCAACAACTGAACATTGTGTGTAGTGTTTAGACAACAAGGTGCTTGTGTAATTGACATCAGACTTGAATGTGTACAGTTTTACAGTTTTTCACTATTGTTACAGTTTTTTTCGATTGCTAAAACACAAAAAGCTAAAATTAGGCACAATTTTCACAACCTTTACTTCTGTCCCCAATCACTTGACTCAATTTGTTACTACAGGTACTTTAGATTTCCTTATCATATTAGACTCTGACTTTCCTTCTTTACACTCTGATGTAAATTTCACATCACCTTGTTGTCAAAACACAACACACAATTTTCAGGTTTGCTCACACTTCTCACATAAAATCTCAAAGCATCAATCCACAACACACAAATATTCAAATCTCTAAACTTTCGGGTCTAGTGTCAATTACACATCACCCTGTTGTCTAAAAACCACAGTTGTTGCACAACTGAACATTGAGACAGGAACCGGGGGCAGAGATGGGCACAAAATACAAAAAAAATATTTGAAATACAAAGGTATAAATACCAGGATACTGTCACCAGGATAGTATATTGGTGACAGTATCCTGGTCAGTATTAGACCAAGTACTGACCAATTTCTTTCAAAATATTTTTTTTGTTTTTTGTGCCCATCTCTGACCAGAGGCATGATGCCTAAATCTACTGTAAATCAAAACTTGTTTTTGTTTGGATGCATATTTGTGTGCTGTTTTATGTTTGACAATGAAAAAAGTAGGCCTACACTGAGTCATTTTACAAAAGGAGAAATATCTTATTAGTAAGGGGATTTTATAAGATATTTTACCAATCTGCGAAGTAAATCGTTACCAAGAAATTTCTTCACCAATTTGTTTCTAAAGGTGTGTAATAATATGTACTAAAAGGTTGAAATTCAACTCCTGGGGGAAACCTCATAAAAAACTGATTTGTGTTTGTGTCCCATTAATTTACAATTCAGGAAAAAATATACAAAAAATAAATCTGCTTTAAGTAACATGTGAGGGGTCAGACTAGGGTTTTTTCATGATGCTGAATCCATTCCAAGCATTTGTTTTGCACGAAAAACATTCCTTGGGCTAAAATCGGACCCACAAAACGATGGTTTAGTGATGAATCATCACTTCACCGTTTTGTGGGGGCCATTGTAGCCCATGGAATGTTTTTCGTGCAAAACAAATGCTTGCAATGGATTCAGCATCAGTAAAAACCCCTAGTTTGACCCCTCACATGTTACTTAAAGCAGATTTATTTTTTGTAATTTTTTCCTGTATAGTAAAGTTAATGGGACACAAACACAAATCATTTTTTTATGAGGTTTCCCCCGGGAGTTGAATTTCAACCTTTTAGTACATATTATTACACACCTTTAGAAACACATTGGTGAAGACATTTCTTGGTAACGATTTACTTTGCAGATTTTCTTATGTTCCCCTTACTATATTCTCCAGAGCCATGGTCATTATTATGGTGTGTTCCATTTCCACAATTGTGTTTTCAATTTTGCTCTTCAGTGTTCTGTACATGCTTGGTAGTGTTCAGCCAAAAGCTAGTTGTGTTTATTCAATGAATGGTATGTGTGTGTCATGTGAAAATATGGCTGTGTTTACCAAATGAAAACACGAGTTCCATTTTGTGAACATGTTAAGAGATTTGATGGCAAAGAGTTGTTTTGCAAAGGGATGCCAGGGTTTAGCAATTTGTGTGTAATGTTTGGAGTTTTGTGTGTGCAGTTTTGAAAAGAACGTACAGTTTTGAAAAATGTGTTTTAGCAATCGAAAAAAACTGTAACACACGTTTTTCACTACAATAACGGCATTCTCAAAACTACACACACAAAACTGAAAACCTCACACACAAAATGCTAAACCTCACACTCCCTTCCAAAGATGACACTTTTGCCATCAAATCACTTAACTGTGTTCACAAAATGGAACTGTGTTTTCATTTGGTACACACGCCATATTTTCAAATGACACATACCATTCATTCAGTACACACAACTAAGCGTTTGCTGCACACTACCAAGCATTTACAGCACACTGGAGTGCAAAACTGAAAACACAACATGGAATTAGAACACACCATATGAATGACATTGACTCGGGAGAATGAGCTATTTCTCCTTTTGTAAAATTACTCAGTGTTGGCTTTTTTTTGGTAAAACAGCACACAAATATGCATCCAAAAAGTTTTACTTGTTTGGGTACATGATTTACAGTAGATTTAGGAATCATGCCTCCGGTCAGAGATGGGCACAAAATACAAAAAAGTATTTTGAAAAAAAAAAAAAAAAAATCTCAATACTTGGTCAGTACTTGGTCTAATATTGACCAGGATAGTGTCACCAAGATACTATCCTGGTGACAATATCCTGGGCTGGAATTTGTAGGCCTATCTTTGTATTTCAAATCATTTTTGTATTTTGTGCCCATCTCTGCCTCCGGTTCCTGTCTCAATGTTCAGTTGTGCAACAACTGATCATTGTGTGTAGTGTTTAGACAACAATGTGCTTGTGTAATTGACATCAGACTTGAATGTGTAGAGTTTTGAATAGTTGTGTGTTGTGTGTTGATACTTTGAGATTTTACGTGAGAAGTGTGTGCAACAACTGAACATTGTGTATAGTGATTCGACAACAAGGTGATGTGTAATTGACATCCGTGTGTTATATGTTGATGTTTTGAGATTTTACATGAGAAGTGTGTGCAACAACATGACATCAGAGTGTAAAGAAGGAAAATCCGAGTCTAATGCATGAAAAGCGAGTGAAGTAGTGCCTAATCAGGTCAAGCTATAGATACATGAAGTGAAGGTTGTGAAAATTGTGCCGGATTTTAGATTTTTGTATATAACAATCGTGAAAAACTGTAAAGCCTACAATTTAAGCATTAGCAGATGCTCTTAACCAAGAGCGATTTACAATAAGACAACACAAGATAATACTTTAAATATAAATATAAAATAATATAATATAATATAAATAGCCTAGTAATAGGATCATAGGTAAACCAAGAACCTATCATCAGTCTAACAATACAACGCCCCAAAAATCTATTATGTGTACATAACATAAAGATACAATATAAAGAAACTTTATTGTCCATTAAATTTAACATATAATTGAAATTTACCTATGGCACAGTTCAGGCAGTCAGTATTCAACAAAAAAATAACAGTATACACATAGAATAGCCTACACAAAGTGCATTAAAACACGATAATAAATTATAGCTTACAACCCTTATTTTTTGCTATTGGTACTAAATCTGAATTGCCTATGGTTATGGAATGATTGTATTGTATATGTCCTGAATTGTTTCCAATGATCTTACTAGCCTGGTTAACTACCTTGGTGAGCTTGTTCCTATCTCTAACGGAGAGGTTCCCATACCAGGAGACATTAAAACACACACACGCGCACGCGCACACACACACACACACACACACACACACACACACACACACACACACACACACACACACACACACACACACACACACACACACACAACAAACACATTTGAAATGTTTATTTATGACCACATAAAGAGAAGTACAAGGATGCCTCATACAAAGGTCATAAACAATGACAGTGCAGTCAGAAAATATGAAAGAACAGCCAGTTACAAAGAGCCTAAACGGCAGAACATTGATACTCTACATACAGTATAGATGACATACTTGTCAGACACAGCGGACATAAGTCATGGATAAAGGAAACAACGCCTCCTCCAGATTGAGCGGCTTCCTATAATGGCTGACACTGAGCAATATTTTGCTAACTGTTTGGCCCTCCTTTTGGAGAGGCCTGCCATTTGTAAGCCCCTCACAACCAACTTGTGTACATGCCCTAGGCTCCCAAAGATAAAAACCAAAAGTGTACATCTGTAGCCTAGCTGTGAGATGGTCTGCACTAAAACTGCATTAAAACACACACACGCGCACGCGCACACACACACACACACACACACACACACACACACACACACACACACACACACACACACACACACACACACACACACACACACACACACACACACACACACACACACACACACACACACACACACACACACACACACACACACACACACACACACACACACACACACACACACACACACACACACACACACACACACACACACACACACACACACACACACACACACACACACTCCCCTCAGGCGCAGAGAGAGAGAGAGAGAGAGAGAGAGAGAGAGAGAGAGAGAGAGAGAG